>NC_071354.1:33014846-33252346 GCF_943734655.1 Sabethes cyaneus | reverse complement strand
ATGTGACGCCGGAACCGGGCCGGGTTTCATTGCTTCCGCAAAAGCACCAGTTATTAGACCTTCCAAATGTCCGGGAAACTACCATCTTCTAGGTATTTCTGCAGCACTGCAGCACTGAACATGTTCGAGAACGCTTATATCGCTGCCCTTAGGGCCATGTTAGGGATTCCATTCGGACCGGGAGCCTTGTTAGTCTTCACCCATCTATCCACTGCTAGAAGTTCATTGTTAAAGACTTAAAAATATTCAGCCGCCCGTTCCAGATCAGAAGTTGTCGTGAGCCGCTCCTAACCTAGAGTAGATTCGCGCACTTGGTTGGGGAATCGTCAACGATTCGACTTTGGACTTATACTCAAAACCTAGAGGAAACGATAGCCGCTATTATTATTTTAAAACAGCCACTTTTCACAACGAATAATTCAGAATATAAAATTGTATACTTCAACTGAATGTAAACGAAACTAGCTACAGTCTAGCTGTATAGTTAGTTTCGAAATCAAACTAAAAACTGTAAAAATATAACATTAAACCAATGCAGCCGCTACAGCCCACACAATTAGTGGGTGACGAAATGGAATTGTACGTCTCTCCCTCCGGCTGGAAGATCACTCAAAAACAGCATGATACTTATTGTAATCGTACGGCAGTAAGGGGTCACTCCAACTATTGTTATTTTTTTAACGTCTTTGAATATACTTTGTACCCAATCAAATTCTTGTTTTTCGTTGAGGAATATTTTTTGAACCAACAACAACACCAACAACAAAAATATAATCTCGATCGTCCTAGCTCTTCAACAAAAATCCATTGACGGACAGGTTAATAGGTTACAGGGTCTTGAGTAAAACTTCTACCTTGGACATCAGTGATTTACGCTGACCAAACCACCATCTCCCCTACTATCAATAGTCCGTTATTTACACTCGAAGATGACAGCATGTTGAACAAATTGTTGCTCCTGTCTGTTCATTCTATAACGTAGCTTACGTTCATCTCTTCGCGTTCGACCGATCGACCATGTGAGTTGTTCCGTTTCAGTGCCGGAGAAATAAAGCTTGTGAACGTAAATGAACTCTCGTCGCCTTTGTCACTCACGGGCAAGTACTTTGCCTTCTCGACTTCTGTGTAATGAAAATAGAAAAACCGATTACGGACCTATTTCTGCCATTTATTATTGACACAATTCTAGCTAGACAGAAGTTTGATTGAATTGTTACTAATTAGCTTACAGCGGCGGATCGCGCTAAATGAAAATGCGATATGGGTATGTGTCCCAATGATCGAAACACCCCTTCAATGTGATTACAATATTGTATGATATTTTGCTCAGAAGCATATCAATTCCAAAGCGAACATTTCGCTTTGATGTTGGCAGTAGAGAATAAATACGGTTTGATGATGTGTGATTGGCATTCAGATACCTATGCTTCATTCCGAGTTTAAGAGTTCTGTTTTACATTCTAATCGATTTACGTATTTAGACACAATAATAGATAAAATTGTAACTAACGAAGGAGTAGGGGAGAGTAGTCAACAGTGAGACAACGGGAATAGCTACGTCATAAAATATTTAAGATCCATGATATTTTCATGCAAAGTCAAGTTTGTAAACCTACATTGCATAATGTAGTTTGAGAAAAATTTGTTGATTTTTTAACATATTTTTCAACAAAAATTAGCTTTGGGGGGGGGGGGTCAAAGTAAATTTTGTTGCAATCATTTTCAAGTGATTTTCAACAACAAAATACATATTAAATTAAAATTAAAATTACTGCATGGCATCACATACTAATAAGACTAAATATTTGAAAATATGATAATCGAATTGTTTGCTAACTTCGCTAGTTCACTATATTTCATAAAATATGTGATGTATCAACTTAAACCATAAGAAACAAAGAAGGATTGAGAAAAAAATCTAATCGACCTGTTCTGCTCAATGTTTAGTTGTTGCGTATAACAAAATTATAGCCGTGTAAACATTACAAGTCTTGCTAATATTCAGAGGAGACAACTCAGTAACTTTGGGCTTAAGATAGGACTTAAAAATATCCAAAAACTGAACATAATGTCAAATTTTACTTCAAAATTTTAAGGCAAAGCAAAGCCTGAGTGTTTAATTCCGCGTTCGGATGTTGGTCTTTAGCTTTTTATTCGACAGATGTCGCAATAACCTGTTAGAATAGAATGCCGGACAATTGCGAGCGCAATAGTGCTACAATACTATTGGCTCTTACAGCTTTCCTCAGTTGAAAGTCGATTATCGAGGTTGTCATTAAAAAATTGTATCTTGTTGTTTTCAAAAGATAGACAAAATGTCAGTAATATTGTAAACTGTAAACTTTTGAGTTTTAAATTTTAAATTTTGAAATTTTAAATTTCAAATTTTGATGGTAATCTAGACAATTGAACCTCAACTGGGAGAGGCTGTAAGAACCAATATGTTCGTAGAACTTTTGTGCTCGCAATCTATCTAACAGCGGAATGTGAAGTCTGTCTAATGAAAAGCAGAAGTTTTGAAATTTAAAGTCATATTTGATGTTTTGATCAGTTTTTGGATAATTTTAGCATTTCAAGCCATTGAGCCTCCCACCAGAGAGGGTAGAACATTAGATTAGAATCCAGGAATACTGTCATTGTCATTCAAGCTTCCATCCCCTTCGTCCCCGCATTTCGAAGACAAAGATAGTAGTTTGAGTTACTTGGAAATTAGCAAGACCTGTTATGTTTAGACGGCTTTAATGTTGTTTGTATGTAACATCTAAACTTCGAGAAGAACAGATCGATTAGATTGTTTTTTCCAATCTTTCTTTGTTTCTTAGGGCCCAAGTTGATAGAATTGTGTCAATAATAATTCGCAGTAATAGGTCCGTAATGGGGTTTCCTATTTTCACTACACGAAAGCCAAGAATTTCATATGCGTTCACAAGCTTTATTTTTCCGAAGAACTACTAAACTGGAACAAATGCATATGGTCGAGCGTGACGAGATGAACGTAAACAACGTAAATGAACAAAAGCAACAATTTGCAATACTGTCATTTTCAAGTGTAAATAACGGACTACTGACAGTAGGGGAGAAGGTGGATTAGTCGACGCAAATCACTAATGTCCAAGGTAGAAATTCCACACTAAATTACTGTTAAAGTGCAAAACGATAGAACTTAGATTTTTTCCACTAACTAATGCAATGTTTTGTTGTTGATGCAAAAAATATTCCTCAACACAAAACAACAATTTGATTCGGTACAAAGTGTATTCCAAAAAATAACAATAGTTGAAGGTACCCCTTACTGCCGTACGATTCCAATAAGTATCATGCTGTTTTTAAGTGATATTCTAGCCGAAGAGCGAGACGTACAATTTCATTTCGTCACCCGCTAATTGTGTGGGCTGCAGTCTATGGACTGCAATAATCAGTTCATTGTTATATTTTTACAAGTTTTAGATTCTATTGAAGTACACTTTTATATATTTTAAAATATTCATTGTGAAAAGTGGCGGTCTTAAGTAAAACGGCTATCGTTTGCAATAGGGTTCCGTTACCTTCAAGATGCACGTTATCATTTATTTTGCATCAAACAACACTAAAGCGCACCTGAAGAGTGTAAGATACTTTCGAGAAGTCGGAAATATGCCAGTTTTTCTCTGGATATACTGAAAATGGCCATAGAAGAGGCCAAAACGAAAAAAAAACCTCACTGAGAGAATCGACCAGCAATATGACAGTGTCTAATTACGATCACTCGTAACGTAATGAACATTCATATATTACGTAACCGAGATATCGATGATTTTTAACTCTCCCGCTCCACTTCATGACGCGATTTTGCATAATGGATATACGACGTGTAATGCGTTGTTTCACAACTCCCGCTTCCCTAAGTGCGCTACGTAATATGTGAATGGTCTTTAAAAACGGCAGCTCTATCGGATCCAGACAAGGAATATCAACCGCATGAAAAATATAAAAAGTTATTTTGTAATTTCCGTTACGGGGTTCATAAATTTTTTTCACCAACGTGACATAGGGCATTTATGCGTATATTCATAGCAAAAGCATTAAAAATCACAAGTCGGATTATCATTTGCATATTCAAGTCAAAAGAAACTCATACAAATCTTTAAATTTGTTCAATTTCCAAAAAATATTACTTGTTGCAAGTTACCCCTTTTAAGGGGTTATTAGTAACAAATTAGTTAAACAATTCTACAACAGCCAATACTGATCGCATATTTTTTCTCAATATGTGAAATTGTTCTGTAGTAGACCTAATAACTTTGTATTAAATAAAAGTCCTCAAATGTACTACAGATAAGTTTTCACTTGCACTTATAGTTGAGAACTGTTGCAAGTTACCCCGTTTGACGGTACGTAAGCGACATACGTCAAATGTCATATAATTTGCTCGAACTCGTTGTGCAAAATATTATTTATCTTCTAGCTATATAACTGGTTGATGAAGTGCTCAATAATAGATAACATCAGTGCCTCGCGTACGTGTAGGAATAAAACAGACCTCACAGTGGTCTTTAGCCTCTTATCCAGCAACTCCTAACTCCAGAGTCTTCGTGGTACCAGCCGGAATACAAGCAACGGAGTAACGGAGATCGGGTAACCAACCTCGGGAGAAACTAAGGTCGTATACTAACAGGGAAGGAGGCACTCAAGCGGATGCTGAGCGTAACAACGAGCAATTGGCTTGTCTTCCTTGAGCGTCTGTTCCCATGTTTGCGGCGGCTCTTGATGGCTTGACGATTCCCCAAACAAGTGCTCGAATGTACTCTAGGTTAGGAGCGGCTCACGACAACGTCTGATCCGATGCGAGTGGCTGAATTTAGAAATGTGTTGTCTCGGCACTAAAGGTGGCAGCCCTGGCTTGCCCTTACATCGAAAAATCAAGTAAATTCGACTCAGAACATTCGGAATGGACAAAGGCGACAAAAAAGTACCTGGATCTGCAAATAGCTGAATTTCGTGGCTAGCAACAGGGTGATGCTGGAACAGTTAAGAACCCGAAAGTTCGGCATCGTGGCGCTGCAGGAGATCTGTCGCAAAAGCGTGAAGGTATGCAGGTTGCGTGGCGGCAAGGTCTAATTGTACCAGAGTGGTGGAGTGACCAACGAGCGGAAGTAGTACGATACTTCGAACTTTAAACGCGTTTTTCTCGAACGAGCTTTGTATTTATGGGCGGAATGCAGGATCGCTTGATGGACTGGAAGGCGTTTCTCCAACTGCACCATCATGAACGAGAGCTGTTCACACAAAGATAGACCTGATAACAAGAAAAAAGTATTCTACGCGCAGCTATAGGCAACGTGTTGTAGCTGTTCGTCACGGGACATCAATATTATCATCGGGGATATGATCGCCTAGATCGGCGGAGAAGCGATGTATAGACCGGTGATCGAGCTCCGTAACCTGCACACCGACTCGAACGGATGAAGTTCTACATTCTTCTGTGGAGTTGAGTGCGTCGACTCTCGTAAACGGGTGAAGCAGGTCACGCTCAATGCCGTCAATGTGGCCGCAACCGCGGTGGTAGGTGAAGAACCCTCGAGTGCGCGAAATGACTGGCTTGATGGTGAAAGCCAACAAGCGATGGAGGGGAAAGAAAGAGCTTGTAAAAATTATCTAATCATTCCCTCGAGTGAAAGCTTGGCCAAGTATCGACGAGTGCGGAATGAGTTGACCAGGATCCTGAAGAGTAAAAAGTGCCAGAAAGAGGACAGAGATCCTGAAGAGCTAGAACAATTATTTCGGGCTAATGAGACGCGCAAATTCTACGAGAAAGTGAATCTCGTAAAAGATACACTCCGAAAACCGGACGGAACGCTTACAATCGGTAACAGCGTGCCGGCTCCCGATCTCCAAGAGACTATTTTTAGATATCCTTTAGACTACTTTTGAACTTATTTTAGACTTTATTTAGAACTCTTTAGTCTTCCTTTAGCTTCCTGCAGGGCTTATTTAAGACTAGTTTTAAAGATCATTTACACTTCTTTTAGAATTCTTTTAATCTTTTTCCAGAATATTTTCCATTTATTAGAGCTTTTAGATGCTTTAGATCATACCTCTTTTAGACTCATTTTAGCCTTGATTTAGACTTCTCTTATACATCATTTCGTGCTCTTTTAGACTCCTGCCAGACCTATTCAAGACTCTTTTTATAGTTTTTCTTAAATTGCTTCAAGATTTTTTTAGATATTTTTTTGACTTCATATATTGGGTCAGTCTCGTTGTAGTGGTTAGCATTCACGCCTCTCACACCGATAACCCGGGTTCAAATCCCAACCCCGCAGAAGTCACGAATGACCCAAGAATAGAATTCATATAGAATTATTTTTGCCTTCTTTTCTGGAAGAAGATTCCTTCCCATAACTAGTTTCAAAGTTCTTTTACACCTTTTAGACCTTTTTTAGACTTTTTTAAAGTTTCTTAAGATTTCTTTTGGATATCTCTTATACTTCTTTCAGACTTCTTCCAGACTAACTTTAACCTCGTTTTAGACTTTTTTCAAACGTCTTTAAGACTTCTTTTGGGCTTTTTCAAGCTTGTTTTAGAAAATAATGCAAACTTCTTTTAGACTTATTTAGACTACATTCAAATCTCTATTAGTTTCTTTTAGACTTCTTCTAGTATTTCGTTAGTATTTTAGTACTCTTGCAAACATCCTTTAGATTCTTTCCAGATTTTTATTTTTGAAGTCTAATTTTAAAGTTCTTTCAGACCTCTTCTAGATTCTAGAATTCTTTCATTTTCGAGTTCTTTAGAACTTCTTTAAAAGTTCTTTCAGACTAATTTTAGTCTTTTCTTGGACTATTTTTAAGCCTCTTTTTGACTTTGCTTAGACCTGTTTCAGATTTCTATATTTATTTTAGACTCCTTTTAGACTTCTTTTGGACTACTCTCAGACTTTATTTAGAATTTTTTAAAACTCCTTTTAAATTTCTTGTAGGCTTCTTTTGGACTTATTTTAGAATTTTTTTAACCTGGTTTTAGACTTCTTTACGATTTTTTATAGACTTCTTTTAGATTTTGTTTAGAAATCTTTTAGTTTCCTGCCAGACTTCTTTACAACTATGCTTGGAGATTTTTTAAATAGAGTTTATTTCTAATTCACATCGTAGTTAGTAAAGCCGTTCTAATTTTCATCATTTGTTGAATGGATTTAATGAATACTCCAAAAGTTCTTGTGCTGATTTGACAAAAACACACTTACCTTCCGATCCGTGAACTTTGAAATCACTGAAAAGCGATTATTAAAGCATATTATTAAAATTACGCACCTAACTTTATTTCTTAAATTCGTCGTACCGTTTTAAAATCCGTCATCAAAATTTTTCATCGTCCGAACTAATAATCACAACAATTTTTACGAAGCTAACGCGCATGTATTTGTGTAGGATGGCATGACAAATGTTATTCTGCAAAATTTCTGCAGGTCAGGCAAGTTTTCCTGGCTGTAGAATAACGACAATGCCTTGCGTGAGTTATTTTCATTTATGAATGACGGAAATTAAAACGATTAGTCGACATTTTCTTCTTCGTAGCACGAAAAAACGTAGGAAATTTGGCTGGTAGGACTTCTTTAATGATAAAAAGCATTTAAATCGATCTCAGCTTACTTTGATTGATCGCGTATGACAGCAAACTAAAATATTAGGGAATAACTAGTTTTGCATTGTGTGTCATAAAAATGCTAATATTTTTAATAATTTGTGTTAAATAGAACGGGAATCGGCATTTACGACGAAGCAGCAATATACCCTATCTTCTTGACTACTTTTAGAATTCAGAATTTTCTTTTCAGACTTTTTTTGAACTTGTTTTATTCATACTTTAGACCTTTTAGACTTTTTTAAGACTTAATTTGAAACACTTTTAGATTCCCAACACACTTCTTTAAGAATATTTTACGACTTCTTTTTGGTTTTTAAACTTCCTTTAGGCTTCTTTTAAACTATTTTCAGATTTTTTTAGACTTTTTTCTAACTTCTAGGAATTTTTTTAGACTTTTTTTCTAACTTCTTGGAATTTTTTTAGTCTTTTGTCAGATTGTTTATCAGACTTCGCATGGACTTCTTTTAGATCTCTTTCAGAGCTCTTTTAGATTTCTGCCAGACTTCTTTAAGACTATTTTAAGTGTTATTTAGAGCTTCGTTTAGAATTCTTTTAGACTGCGTTGAAATGATTTACTGACTTCTTTTAGATTTCTTTTATACCTCACTAGAGGACCCGGCGCTAAAAAGGGGGTAGATGCATAATACTGAAGATTTGCTTAAGTGTAATCTTGCAACCTTTCTTTTTGACAAACCATGATATTCCTAAATCATAACGCAAATTTCTAATCACACGTAACAATCTGGGTTTTATTACCAACCTTTAAAATGGTAATGTTGGCAAAATCACAATGAAATATCAGTGCAGTTCGTTTGAAATCAGTTTTAAAACTGGTCAGAAACCATGGACTAAGAGTAATCTCAACATTTTTTTCTTATATTTTCATTTCAACAATATATTTTCTCTTCAATTTGGTTTTTAAAATAAGTATTATATTTTCTTACTTTTATTTAATTTGACTTAGGCCATTGCAAATCATATTAAAAGTTTTTGTCACCCCCCCCCCCCCCTTGAAAATTGGCTTGAAAAATCGGGGGGCAAAAAAATAATTTGTAGGATATGAGTCAAAGTTCTTTTTATAAAATCAAGTTTCTGTGGGCTCTATAGTCTGAAAAACTCGAAAAATGAGTCTCCGAGTTGAATTAACGCTTCTAGCACGAAACAGAAATGAAAATTCAAACAATGGAATTTCCGAAAATCGTCCAAAAAATTTTGCTTCGTTTTTGACATTTTTCGTATATTTTTGCATAGAAAATAATAACGTATATATTATAAGCAAGAATAGATTCGGTTTTCACGTTTAAACCTTAAATAAAAATTCTTCAAATCCATGTTTTTTTTGCTCGATTAAAAAATTCACTTTGTTTTTTTTTCGCCCCCCCCCCCCCTTCAGTGGCCGAACACCGGAAGGACAAAAACTTTATAAAATATTTGTAATGGCCTTATTATGCCGTATGAATAAAAGAGTTAGAGCAAATGCTCCCATACGATTTAAACGGGAAAATCAATTTTTTCATTTTTTCATTTATTCATACCCGAGCAGGAGCGAAGAGCAAAATAATATCAAAATGTGTTATTGGAAATCGAATAACTCATATCAAAATTTGGTCTTGTTTTGGCTGACATAGTTGGTAAAATAACAAAAAATAATATCAAAATTTTACTCCTTTAAGGCCAAAAGAATAACTACTTGTGTTATTTAAATAACAAAGCAATAACATGACTGTATTCAGAGTTTAGAATAACATATTTTAGTATTATTAAGGTATTGAATAACACATGCAGTTGTATATGAGATGTTAAAAAGTCATTTTATAAAATATTTATAATCTGAAATGTCTTTGATCAATAAAAAAAAATTATGTCGAATGTCATTTTAAGGCCAAAATAAGATATGATAACAAAATCAGTTATTAAACTCATCTTACAACCACTGTTTTAAATATCCACTCAATAACTAAATGTGTTATCAATGTATCTCCATATCTATTCGATAACAAAATATACCATTATAACGCAGTTTGATATTGTTTTTATATTATTTTGCTCTTCGCTCCTGCTCGGGTACGGCCTATTATCTAGGCTTCACCGATTTATTATGAACAATTCTATTCCAAATTTATTCTATATTTTAGTATGGACTACAACGCTTGCGGCCTGCGGCCGTCTCGCCCTTAACTTGCCTCCAAAAACCCCCACATGCCACATTTGTTTCTATTTGCTTGATTTGTTCTCGAGTTATGCATAAATTTGTGTTTCATTTGTATGGGAGCCCCCCTTTCAGAGGAAAGAAGGGTCTCAATCTACCATAGAAAAAATAATCTGCTTCCAGTTTCCCCCACATGCCAAATTTGGTTTCATTTGCTTGATTAATAGTCGAGTTATAATAAAATTTGTATTTTATTTGTATAGGAGCCCCCCCCCCCCTTTTAGAGGGAGGAGGGGTCTCAATCCACCAGAGAAAAAATTTCTGCCTCCAAAAACCTTCAGATGCCAAATTTGGTTTCATTTGCTTGATTAGTTCCCGAGTTATGCAGAAATTGGTGTTTCATTTTTTTCAGACTTCTTTTGGTCTTCTTTTTAGTACTCTTTTAGATTCCTGCCAGACCTCTTTAAGGCTATTTTTTGACTTCTGAGAATTCTTTGCTGCAGTATAGATAAAATTGAGAAACATTCAATAGTTGAAAACAACATTCCAGAAATAAACATAATTTTACATATATAAACCCGATAGTACTCGGAAAAGATTGGGTAAAACTCAAACTAAATTAAAATAAAATTGAATTAATAAACGAAACAAGCATAATTTATATGTGATAGCGATAAAAGGCAACACAAAGTATAGTACACACACAGCACAAAGTACAAAAAAATTGAATTAGAGCTCTGGCATAGTAATCTTATATTAATTTAAGATTAAACTCACTCACATTGTTGCATGGGTATCAACACGGCTTAGAAACCAGAATTTACTGTTTATTGCAAAAGTTTAGAGCCCCAACTTCTACCAAAGTCTTGGAACGCTAGTTAAAGTAATAAAGTAATCAGTAGCAGCTAACTAGAATCTTTCCAAAATACTGGTTCGAACAATTTATTTTTGGGAATTCATATCTATCAGTTTTGCCAGTTGTCAGATTGACGTAGTATTAACGAGGTAAACCTAGTTGGTTGCAACGCATTATTTCGTCAAGAATTTAGGCATATTTTTAGTATTTTCTAGCGACTTCTGCAGCAGCATAGGATAACTATGGTTTTGCCATTTTCGTTCTCTAAATAGATAATGTCTCAACTATAGATTTGAAATTCTCAGATTTCTCAAAACCGTCTTATAAATACAGTTTAGTCAAAAGGAAGATATAAACATTCATCACTTACAATTCCTGGTTCGCTATTTGATGAATACTTGATGTTCACCACATGATAAACGATAATTTCCCAACAAATGTCACGCTCCCATCAAAAACATATATATCCCATATTTTTATTGAAAATAAAAGCACCCCTTTCCTACCCCCGGAACTAGTTCCGCCGCAGCTCCCGCATAGTATGAGAAATTAACATACATATATCCCTTTTCGATCGGCTTGCTCGCCCCATTCGCACGTACCCATTCACATACGGCAGTGCTGGGATAAGATGGCATCTGATGCATAAAATCCAATCAAAAGCAATTCCCCATGAGTTTCTCATCCGGATTAGCACCATTTGGATGGAGTACGGGACGTGTACCATCGTCGATGGCGTGCTTGCTTGTTCCACCGCTTTATCATGATTACGGCCCTGGCTTGTGTGCTTGTGTGTGCAGTGCTAGGATGCTAGGATAGTATCGTTTTCCTTATGCAAATTCAACCATCGCTTTTTATTTATAATTTTCTAAACGCAAAACACAACAACCAGCCAACCGAACAGTACATATCTGGAAGGCATTGGAAATACTGGGTTGCATAATGATGATCATGATGGTGGCGGCAACGGCGTCGCCATAGAACAGCCATGAAAACTGATCCCTGTCTGTGTGCCGGTACCTACTCTATCGGAGCCTGGTGAGGAACCAAAAGCAACATCAACACCCCGGAAACTACAAGTGTTCATCAGCATTAAGGCATAAATGAATATCTATTCATGTTAAGTAGGGAACTGGCTGCTGCGGCAGCCTCTGATGCCACGTCCTACGTAGCGCACAGCAGCAGTGCAGAGCAGAGCAGAGCCGAGCATATGAGGGCTGTAAAAAGGGGCCTCTGACTCACCGAGCGCGTTTTCTCCCTGCGGAGAAAGAAACCGGCAACGGATAGCATCATTACGAATGGATATTAGAGAAAATTCCTATTCAATTTTACATATTCGCACTCCAACAACTTTTCACTCCGCTGGACTGATGGTCCATCAGCCTCGGAAGTGCTTGAAGAGGAAAAAGGGCTCCGACCGGAGGAATGAAAAGTGGAAAATTTCATCACATTTTCCCTTTTCACCGAGTTTGTCCGAATGCATTCGGCAGCAGAGGAATAAAAAACGGACGAATGGCCTCCAGGCGTCAAATCCCACCGACTCACCAGAATAGCATAGACCCGGGACCGGCTGATGAATACGACGGATATGGATGCTCTCAGTGTGCGAAATGTGTACGGAAGCGTAATCACATCATGTATGTTACCTCCCCCCCACACACACCCCGTCACTTGATGGCGACAAGGATGATGACGACAACGACGACGACGAGGGTGTCCGGTTGCAGCCGCCGGGGCCAATGTTGTGTACCGAAAAGGATTATGTTTCAGCGTCGAGCTGGTTTTAATTCTTTTCATGGGATGTCTTTCACTGTATTTAACTGATGAGTGTTGATACCCTCCGTAGAATGATGACAC
Organism: Sabethes cyaneus; assembly: GCF_943734655.1. Taxonomy (NCBI): domain Eukaryota; kingdom Metazoa; phylum Arthropoda; class Insecta; order Diptera; family Culicidae; genus Sabethes; species Sabethes cyaneus. Next base: position 33,239,861 of record NC_071354.1, on the reverse strand, counting down.
GCAAAGATAGGGCCATCGCAATGCAGCTGTGGCGAATAGTGGAAAGGATTTTCCGGTTTTCCGAATGCACTTCCTTTTGCGAAACGGTTTCGGCATTGTGGTCCCGGCCGGCGACACCGGGCGTCCCGTACGACAGCTCAGATCAGATTTGTCATTGAAAAATGATTTAATTCTATGATTGAAAGCGCATTAACCATATTCATTTAGTGTTGAATTCGTATTTAGCAAGCAAATGTAGACATTCATTAGAGCACGAATATTAAAAATAATCCTGTTATACGTGGCGAACATAACATGTGGAAGAGCTTTCATTTTATCTAACCTGAACTGAAGACAAACTATGATGGATAATGGTTCTATAATGGTTAGGTAGGGTAACCAACCTATTTTGGACCCCATCAGCAGCTGTACATAATTTGGACACTTACAGCGAAATCAAATGGAAGTGTCCAAATTATGTACAGCTGCTGATGGGGTCCAAAATACGTTGGTTACCCTATGTAGTGAAGTTCAATTGAGTTTCAATTGAGATCGATTTTCAAATTTAATTTGATGTCCACTTCCAAGTCAAATTTCAAAGCAAACTTCAAACTCAATTTTAATCCAATCTCAATTTTTTAGTAGAATTCCCCTTTTTCTCTTTTCCACTTTTCGTAGTTTTGTTCCCGTTGTTATGTCCTCGTTTTCCGTCTTGGGCTGTTTCGTTTTTCCGTTTTTTAATTTGTGTTGTATACACCGATCGCCTGGTTGATCGACTATATAACTCCCGGCTTTTCGTCTATTCTGTTTTGGTTCCCTTTTTTCCTTTTCCGCTCCGGTTATACTCTTTTATCTCCAGTGTTTTGTCTTTTTCTCTGTCGTGTTACCTTTTTCTTTAGACCATTTTACCTGCTGTACGTTTACTGTACGTTTCAAGTTCCATATTTCTCCTTTTATATACTCTTCTGTCTCTTTTTGCCGCTTTTCTCGTTTCCTCAATCGATTTCCTTTTTACTCTATGGCTATTCTTGTTTTATCTTATTATGCCTATTGTTTTTGGTTCCGTATTACCTTTCTTGTCACGTTTTCCCTCCATTTCCCTCTCTCGTTTTTTCTTTTTTTCCTGCCCGCTACTTCCTCTTATGCTTTGTATCTTTTCTTTCCTCTATTTTGTCCTGTTTTCTGCCCATTTCCTAACTCCTGAGTTTCCTCTGTTCTGCTGTTTGTTTTTTTCTTCCGTACTTTCCTTCGTTTTTTGTCATTTTTCGTCCGATTTTAGAATTTTCCTTTTTTTATCCCTGTTTTCGTCTTTTATCGCTTTTCCACTCTTTTACTATCCCGTTTTTCATCTTCTTCTTATTATTATATCGTACTTTTCTTCTTTTATTGTCACATTTTGCTTCTCTCTACCGTTTTATCTCCTTTGCCTTCCGTTTTAATTTTTTTCTCCATTTTTTCTGTCTCGTTTTTCCTCCTTTTCTGTTATAGTTTCTCCATTTTCCATCCGGCGTACACAAACGAATCTCAAAAATAACCCAAAACTTTTCTGGGCATTCGTTAACGACAAACGCAAGGAAAGTGGTCTCCCGTCCACTATGTTTCTTGGAGAAGAGCATGCAGATTCAGTCGACGGCATATGCAATTTGTTTGCAAAGCACTTTTCGAGCATGTTTGACGGGGAAATCATCAGCAATCAACAATTTGAGAGCGCTTTGCAAAATACGCCCTTTGATGTGCTGGACTTCCACGTGGGTCAGTTCTCCAACATGGATATTGAAGCTGCTATCAGAGGAATTAAACCGTCCGCTGCTGCAGGGCCTGATGGAATCCCTACGCTTGTTTTGAGAAGATGTGCGGAAGCTCTCTGCGAACCATTGCGTTTCATCTGCAACTGTTCAGTAAGCCAATCTACATTTCCGGACCGTTGGAAGAGCTCGATCATGTTTCCAGTGTTCAAGAAGGGAGAAAAGCGGAATATCTCTAATTACCGTGGCATAACATCACTAAGCGCAGGATCCAAGCTGTTAGAAACGCTAATCAGTAAGCAGCTTATACAAGCCGTTAAATCGTATATTTCAACCGATCAGCACGGCTTCTTTCCTGCAAGATCTATTTCCACAAACTTAGTACAATTCACGTCACATAGTATGGTGGGTATGGACGAAGGCAGCCAGGTTGACACCGTCTACACGGATCTGAAATCAGCGTTTGACAGAGTCAATCATAAGATTTTAGTCGCCAAAATCGACCGGTTAGGTGCTTCAGCTAGCTTTGTGCAGTGGGTAACATCATATCTTGCCAATCGACAAATGCGTGTGAAACTGGGATCCCACGAATCGAATGATTTTGGAAGTGATTCTGGTGTACCACAGGGGAGTAACCTTGGACCGCTACTGTTCTCTATATTCATCAACGATGTTTGTTTCGCTATACCCACTGGATGCAGGATGTTTTACGCTGATGACCTGAAAATTTACTTAAGGGTGAAGTCTATTGAGGATTGCAAGCAGCTACAATGGATGATAGACTTGTTTGTAGATTGGTGTTCTGCGAATCGCATGGAAATCAGCGTGAAAAAATGTGCAATTATCTCTTACTCTCGTAAAAAGAATCCACTGCACTGGCAGTACAGGATTGGGAATGAGTTGATCGATAGAGTCTCAATCTTCAAGGACCTCGGAATCCTGCTCGACACACAACTTTCGTTTAGAGATCACTACTCTTATATTGTAACAAAGGCTAATCGGAACCTTGGATTTATCTTCAGGATCTCTAAGGAATTTAACGATCCGTACTGTCTGAGGTCACTGTACTTCTCGCTTGTGCTGTCAATACTCGAAACGGCAGCCGTGGTGTGGAGTCCATATCATGATATCTGGATCAAACGGATCGAAGCTGTTCAGAAAAAATTTATTCGCTACGCTTTGAGGTTTTTGCCTTGGGATAGTCCGAACGACCTGCCACCTTACGAAAGTCGATGTGCTCTGCTTGGCATGAATACTTTGGAGAAAAGGCGCGACATTGCAAGAGCTGTGTTCATTGGAAAACTATTGAAAGGCGACATAGATGCTCCTGAAATTTTGAGGCAGATTAATGTGAACGCTGTTCCCCGAAACTTCCGGCTTCGGCAATTTCTCAGGCTAGACTTTCATCGAACCGCGTACGCGCAGAACGAACCCATTAGAGGAATGTGTGTAGTTTTTAATTTTGTGTTTGGCCAATTTGACTTTAATGTTGATAGCAATGTATTCAGAAACCGATTGTACTTGTTTCAATTTTGACGATTTAAATAGTTGTAAGTTAATTTATGTAGACCTATGTGTTCGATGAATTATAATATATAATAATAATATATAATTTTCAGGAGTCCATATTATCTCCTTTTCTTCTTCTTCTTTTCTATCACTTTTTTCTCCTTTATTGTTTTGATTTTACTCATTTTCTGTCCAGTTTATTCGTTTTCTGTACGGGTTTTCCTTATTTTCACTCGTTTTTCTTCTTTTCTCTTTCATTCTTCATCTTTTTTGTGCAATCTCCTAGTTTTTGGTTCATTTTCCCGTCTTTCTCTCCCATTTTCTTCTTTTTCACTTTTTGCTCTTTTATGTTCCGTTTTCCCTCCCATTCTGTTACGTTTTTTTTCTTGAATTTTTTTCGTTTTTCATGCCATTGTTAATTCTTTTTCTTCTCTCTCGCGTTTTTCCACTTTTTCCATCCAGTTGTTGCAGTTTTTATCACGTTTTTCTTCGTGCTTTTTCCATTTTATCTCCTTCTGTCACATTGTTCCTTCTTTGCTTCTTTTTCTATTCTATGTTTGTTCTTTTTATTCTGGTGTAGACTTGTTCTAGACTTGAAATTAGACTTAAAATTGGATTTGAAATCGCACTTCAAATTATATTTGGACTTGAAACGCACTTCAAATTATATAAGTTGGACTCGAAACCAAAGTTGAAATTAGACTTAAATTGAACTAACAAAACAAGAACACTATCAAAACTACGAGCTCTACCAGAACTTTCTGATAACTGATATAAAACTGCCTTCCGACCAAAGGACCAACTCTTCAGAAGGTTTTTATAACCTCTTTAAGAATCAAGTTATAAGCTTTGATAGTCCTATCACGTTCTGCAGCTAGCAGTAATAAATAAATGAAGCTTTTCGCTTCAAGGCCATAAAGCGCAAGTAACAATTTCAAGTTTTATTATGTTCCACTAGTGGTTGTCATGACGAATTCCATAAAACCGCTAATAAAACTATGAGCTCCACCGGAACTTTCTGATGACCGCTATAAAACTGTCTTCTGACCAAGTGGCCCACTCTTCAGAAGGTTTTCGTAACCTATATAAGAATCAGGTCATAAGCAAAAGTAGTCTTATCACGATCTGCTGAAAGCAGCAATAAAACCGATTATGCTTTTCACTGCATGACAGCCATAATTTAATCAAGCTTTTCGCTACAAAGCTATAAAGTAGACAGCTTGCTCTGGTGAAAAGATAAATCCGTCCGCCAACTTTTTTACTTGAAAATATATCCGTGAGCAGAAAAGTTAAAGTTTTACTGTCACACCATCCTGATCGATTTGGTTGGCAGCGCCAGCGAGCATAATAAAATATCCCATAGTATAATTAATAAATTTTAGCAGCTTACATTGGTTTGCAGCACATGCGCATAAAATTTTATCGTGCATATTGACATGATAGGTGGATAAAACTGGTCGTTTTAACAAAATAAATATATACAGTTAGTCAATCTCAATTTCTAGCAAAATTATTTTAGTTGCATCCTGTGACAAGAAAATCGAGTGATAATAACTTTCTTTCTGCAAAACGCTTTGTTTTGATTAACTTTTCTTTGCGAGCTAAAACAGAATTCTAGAAAGGCTTTGCATAAAAAAATGATTTCGGTGTTGAACTCTAATATTCTTCATAATGGCAGCAATAAATCTGATTGGTCATGGTGTTACTGTTTTAATAGCTCTGTTAGTTATAACAGATTAATTGCGGTTTGACAAGCAACCGTAATAAGACCAATTTCGATTGGTGCGCTATATTGTATTGATACGCTACACATATGGTAAATTTATAAGAGACGTGGTGTAGCCAATTAGTTTTATCGTGGTAATATAGCAGCCACAATAAATTTGCTTTATTAACAGTTTTATTACGGTTTCATAGCTAGCTAAATACAACGGTATTTTGACTCGTATCCTCTTGGTTTTGCGTAATACCAAAATAAAACCAGAGGTAATGATTACTACCGTAATAAAATCTATATTAAATTCAAGTACCAAGTAGCTTTTGAATTGTTACTTGGTAATATTCCATAGAATAATTAATAAATTTTCAGCCGTGTCCGCAGTTGTGCAGCATATGCACATTAAATTTTATCCTGGATATTAATATGATAGGTAGATGCATAGATCGGAAGGGAGTTTTCTGCCCAATCATTGGAAAAGAGAGCCTTCACTCGACGACCAATGATAACGGCCTGAGGTTGATAATCTTCGCTGCAGCTAGAGGTATGGCAATCTGTAGCATCAACTTTGCACGCCGAAATATTCGAAAGCACACCTGGAGAAACGTGCTCCCAAATCGACCAGGTCTTGATTGAAGGCCGACACTTTTCTGACGATATAGATGTGAGGTCCTTCAGAGGGCCCAATATCGTCTTTGATCATTACCTAGTGGTATGTAAGATTCGCGTTAGGCTGTTAAGCGTAACAAGTTCCAAGAGACAGAAAACTATGCGGCTGAACATCCAGCGACTGTCGGCTCAGGGCGTGGTCACAGAAAATGCCCAGAAGCTTGATAAGAGAATTGAACAGGTGGATGCGAGGTGGCGGCGGGTTCATGATGTGTTAAAAAGTAAAGCCACTGAGGAAATGGCTGGTTTGAAGAAAAGCATAGCATAGTTTGACCGCCCGCGATTGATCTAGATCAGCTGAAATTGCACAAAGAACCATCAGAATTTTCTGGTGATCCAAATCGTCATGGATGGTGAACAATAGCAAAGCTGGCCACGTCCATGCAGGTCAGTCAATTAAGAAAGGGAAGGAATATTAGTCGGGCACTTGTTGCTACTAGAGACCGAGGAATCCTCTGCATCATCCACATGTGGCACAGGAAGGGGTTGTTGTTAGTAGAAAAGAATTGATCTGGATCCACCAAGGTGGCGGTGCGATCACTATTATTCGAGCTTCCGTACAATTTTGGAGGCGTTTCATTAAGTGGGCATCGCAAAAACAGGCAATGGAAGCCCGAAGTGTCGATGTATCACAGAGAGAATTCCAAGGAATCAAGTAGAACCAGAAGTAACACCTATTCCATTGAACTCCGTGAAATCAAGGGGGAAGAAGAAAGCGTAGACCTCCCGTACCAAACGCTTTCCATATAGATAATGTTTTATTTACAGTCGTTGAGAGTATCTGCTAATAAACCACACGACCCTGTATCTCCTAGCTTGGCTACTCAATTATACAAATTAAAATATATCCAAATATGGCCACACGGAAATGCTAGGGAAGAGCTTGAGAGGAGTAGAGCTACGTTGGGCGCTTTTTCCTAGTTGCCTTTCCCATTTCATACCCTTAATCTCTGCTTGAACAACGGTAAGACAAAAAAGTTGTGTGCTCCTGCCTCTTGCCTGTCTTCGAATAAGTTTTAAGTTCTCGTGCAAACAACTAAAACGAAAGCGGAGCGGAAAAATTGCCCTTTACCAAGCTAAGCAATCCGCAAGATGAAGCAAGCTATAATAAGAGACAATTGTAACCGGATTCGAACCCTGCATTTTCTTTTTATTGATAAAGGTTATAGAGATTACCTTTTACCACTTCTCTATGGGTCAAGGGTCCTCCAGTGAAAACAGTTTACCATCATCCTATCCCGCCTTCTAGCTGACGCTTCAAGTGGTTATTTGCTTGGCAGTCGCAAATAACAGAATGGAACTTGGGTGCACCTTACTGCTTTGACCGAAGTTTTGCTTGCCCGATCGTCATCTAACTGATAAACTTGAGGAATCAGTTTCCAACGAGCTTACGGCTACGTCCGTTCCACAAGGCAGTCACCTTGGCCCGCACATCTTCGTGCTACATTTCAATGATGTAATCTTTTAGTTACGAAGACCTTGGCTTTTGTTTTTTTTTGGTCAAAAAAGTAAAAAACTCCATGCTCCTAGAACTAGAACTGGTCACACGAAAATAGAATGGAAGAATCAATACTAGCATTGGTGCAATCGTAACGTTTTCCAGGAAGCAGCTGCCAGTCTTTTTTGACTATCATTTCGATAATCAGACGTAGTTCTACGTTAAAAGAGGTAAAGCATTTGAGTGTTAGACGATCATGCCGAAAGATTGAACGTCTAATGGTAATACAGCATCTAATACTGCAGAGAAAACAGTCTATCTTTGTTTTCAAATAAATCTATACCTATAAAGAAGGATTTCTGTCTGTCTGTCTGTCTGTCTGTCTGTCTGTCTGTCTGTCTGTCTGTCTGTCTGTCCTGTGTTCCTTATAGAATCAAAAACTACTGAACCAATCGGCGTGAAAATTTGCATGTAGAGGTTTTTGGGGCCAGGAAAGGTTTTAGTGATGGTTAGAGACCCCTCCCCCCACTAAGAGGGGGGGCTCCCATACAAATGAAACACAAATTTCTGCATAACTCGAGAAATAATCAAGCAAATAGAACCAAATTTGGCATGTGGGTGTTTTCGGTGACAAGAATTTATTCTAGGGTAATTTGAGACCCCTCCCCTCTTTATAAGGGGAATTATAACTCCTCTCCCCTTTAAGAGGGGGGGTTTCCATACAAATTTCCTCATAACTCGAGAACTAATCAAGCAAATGGAACCAAATTTGGCATGTGTGTGTTTTTGAAGACAAAATTTTTTTCTATGATGAATTGGGACCCCTCCCCACTTTAAGAGGGGGGGAGCTCCTATACAAACGAAATACAAATTTCCTTATAACTCGAGAGCTAATCCAGCAAATGAAACCAAATTTGGCATGTAGGTGTTTTTAGGGGCAAGAATGTTTTCTATGATGAATAAGAACCTCTCCCCACTTTAGGAGGGGGGGGCTCCTATACAAATGAAATACAAATTTCCTCATAACTCGAGAACTAATCAAGCAAATAGAACCAAATTTGGCATGTGGGTGTTTTCGGTGACAAGAATTTATTCTATGGTAAATTGAGACCCCTCCCTCTTTATAAGGGGAATTGTAACTCCTCTCCCCTTTAAGAGGAGGGGCTTCCATACAAATTTCCTCATAACTCGAGAACTAATCAAGCAAATGGAACCAACTTTGGCATGTGAAGGTTTTCGAGGGCAAGAAAATTTTCTACGGTGAATTAGGACCCCTCCCCACTCTGAGAGGGGGGGCTCCTGTACAAATGAAATACAAATTTCCTCCTAACTCGAGAACTAATCAAGCAAATAGAACAACATTTGGCATGTGGGTGTTTTTTTTTGGTGACAAGAATTTATTCTATGGTGAATTGACACCCCTCCCCTCTTTATAAGAGGAATTATAACTCCTCTCCCCTTTAAGAGGGGGGACTTCCATACAAATTTCCTCATAACTCGAGAACTAATCAAGCAAATGCAACCAAATTTGGCATGTGAAGGTTTTCGAGAGCAAGAAAATTTTCTATGGTGAATTAGGACCCCTCCCCACTTTAAGAGGAGGGGCTCCTGTACAAATGAAATACAAATTTCCTCATAACTCAAGAACTAATCAAGCGAATTGAACCAAATTTGGCATGTGTGTGTTTTTGGAGACAATTTTTATTTCAATGATGAATTGGGACCCCTCCCCACTTTAGGAGAGGGGGGGGTCCTATACAAACAAAATACAAATTTCCTCATAACTCGAGAACTAATCCAGCAAATGGAACCAAATTTGGCGTGTAGGTGTTTTTGGAGGCAAGAATTTTTTCTGTGATGAATTAGGACCACTTCCCACATTAGGAGGGGGGGCTCCAATACAAACGAAATACAAATTTCCCCATAACTCGAGAACTAATCAAGCAAATAGAACCAAATTCGGCATGTGGAGGTTTTTGGAGGCAAAAATATTTTCTACGGTGAATTAGGATCCTTCCACACTTCAAGAGGGGGGGCTTCTACACAAATGAAATACAAATTTCCTCATAATTCGAGAACTAATCAAGCAAATGGAACCATATTTGGCATGTGGGTGTATTTGGAGGCAACCATTTTTCCCATGATGAATTAGGACTTCTTACCTTTTTAGGAGGGGGGGGGGGGCTCCCATTCAAACGAAATACAAATTTGCTCATAACTTTAGAACTAATCAAGCAAATGGAACCAAATTTGGCATGTGAGAGTTTTAGATGGCAGAATTTTTTTTCTGTGGTGTATTACGACCCCTTTCCCTTTTAAGAGGGTGGGCTCCCATACAAATGAAATACAAATTTCCTTATAATTTGAGTACTAATCAAGCAAATGGAACCAAATTTAGCATGTAGGAGATTTTTGAGTCTTGAATTTATTTTATGATAGTTAGAGACCTCTCACCCCTGTGGTAGGGGGATATGGACTCTCATACAAATAAAACAGAAATTTTTGCGAAACTCAAAAACTAATCCAACTCGAGAAATTCGAGACTCTTCCATAAAACATTAATCAACAACAAGACCACAAAAACTATCTATAGTAACACTAGATCATTCAGGACGAGCCGGTCGCGAGTGTTGCCGGTGACCCGCCGTCGGAAGCGCCGCCCACTGGGGGGCTTGCAAAACTCGAGAAGTGACAAAGATCATCCGAGATTCATGATTTATGTACAACACAGGTTAATTTGTGGCAATACGAAGTTTGTCGGGTCAGCTAGTCAATAATAAAAAGCGGTCGATCTCAGTTAAACTGCATCCACTCGATCGATCAAACGGCCTGACCTTTGGCATCTTAATTCCCGGTAGCCTTTAATTTCAGCATCTGTCTGACACTGCCTATTTACTGGAGAGCCATATGAACCAATCGCCGAGCCGATCTGCCGGCCGGCCATTTCGAATCACATTAGGATGACTGTTGTTGCTATATGTCAATTGATAACGAGATTCAGCCTTCATATACAGGCTCAATATTATGTGTGCAAACAGCAATGGAATTAGGAGTGATAGTCGAGAGCGGAAAGGACCTATGGAATGCCGGTCGACCTATACGAAATACCATCTGCTTTTCTGCTGCTGCGGTGTAGCTCGGCGTAGGTTCCGGACCGTGATCGGACTGCGATGGAGGCATTGTTGTTTTTTCTCGCATTCTAACCGGCTCGATGCGGCCGCGTTTTATGGCGGGAACGACACACGTCTACAAGTTTGGTTGGAATCATAATTTAATCGCATAGTTAACCTTCTGGCCCCATTCCGTCACTGATATGACCGCATCCATTCGTAGCACGAGACGTTTAAATTAAGAACTTTTTTGCCGCCGCCACCGTCGCCACGCCGGTTTCTGAATTCATCGCGGAAGGGAAAGAAGGCCAGAAGCGGCGTGACGGTGAGGTGGGTGGACTGTTTGCTAAGGATGGAGTGTTTCGTTGTATTGGAAAAACCTTTCAAATTTCCCTCACTTTCATTATGTTTTAATTTGTTGGAAACCATGCATCCGTACTAAGGCATCTCAAAGGTTTTCATCGGATGTGGCCTAGAAAAAAAAGCTACAGAGATGATGCAATCTTGCTGTATTTGGTTTAATGTTGGTCATGGTTAATAATGTTGTTTATGGCCTAGTGAATCACTCGCTGCTCTAGTTGATGCCCTCTGAAAACTAGGCGCGATATTTTCGGTCGCCACGGTTCTAGTGTCAGCAAATCAAGCGTGACCCACAAGGAACTATTTTGTGATCGTTGCTATGGTTCGAAAACAGCTTTTGATAACAATTTCAAAAATAGTTTTGTTTGACTTTCTCATCTTAGAAAGGCTACTCTTTCTCCTCAAAAAGGACTTGCAGAACAGAACACCGAATGAATCAGTGTTGCAAATATGCGTGTGCTATCGCTTTTTGAAATTCTTTCCATTTTCTCGGTAACGACTGATCCGATTTGTGCGTTCTTGATAACGAAGGAATTGTATTTTAATCTGGTTGATCAATATAAGGTATTTTTATTTGGTGCAGTAAATTTTAGTAGTGGAAAAACCACATTGTAATATCACATTTATCTGTATAAAAAATATACTTAGACGCAACTCATTTTTGTAATTTGCGAAGAAAATAGTTTTCTTCAGGTTGAACCTGTTGGATCTTTCATCTCGGCTATAAATACGGTTCCACTTAGTTCACATTGTTATTTTGCAATAGACATAAAGTATGTCGCAAAGTGAAGCAGAAATTCATTCACTATTAGGTAGATCTTTGTTTGTTTTTGGAGATAAGAAAGTAACAGTCATTAATTTAAATATTTTTCCGGTAAGTATATATTTAAAGTCTAACGAAATAGGAGCTTTTTCCAATGGTATCACGCGACAGCTCAGGACACATATGCATGCTGTGGCATGCTGTATTTCATATGTGTTTACCGTCACGTCACGTTGATAATAATTCCGACATCATGAATTGTGACAGGCAACAATAAATCTTTACACATTGACTTAATCTTCACAATTTGTGGGATTTATTTTTGAAACAGCTGTCCCTGCTGATAAAGAATATTTAGAAACCACCGAGACTGTTTTTTTAGCCGATTTATTCTATACTTAGCAGAAGTATGACAAATATTTACATTTTAATGCTGGTATTCGCTAATTGGTCAGAGTCAATCAAAATAAGCTCTAAAAACAAAAAAAAAGCATTATTTAATTCTCGTCACGGTGAAAAAAATTCTTCATTCATCATTTTAATCGAAATTTTTATTAAACCATTCTTAAAACGAAATTTTTCCTTGTTTGTGCTTGCGGTTTCTTGCTGTTGAATTCGTTTTGAACCCGCCAAAAAAATAAATAAAGAATTGGCTGGATTGCTTACTACTGATTACATGCCATGGCCAGAGAGTAAGGGCACCCATGCAGGTGCCGGTCTATCAATTTTATTTTGATGAAACGTAGACTAAATGGCGCTGATGGCTGTGCTGTACTCTATTAACGGCTTTCGGTTGCAAATAAACAATAAACAAGGTCTGTTCCATGACTTATTACTGAGCCGCAACAGTCGACAACACAGCCTAGTCAGACTACTTCAAACTGCTTTGGGGAAGCTATTTTGAATAGCAAACAAAACGCGGAAAACTTCACCCAAATATTTGTCGATTTATTCTAAGAAACTAAAAGAATATCACCAAATGAAAAACAATTGGATGCGAAGCTCAATTTAATTAACTTTTCGGATCTTAGTTTCCTAACAGCGAAAAACCCAATTATTTGGCAGTTAAATTGCAGTGTTGTCTGAACTCCTTCTCGACACTTGCAGTTCCATGCTAGTTTTCCAATTTACCATTTACAATAGACCAATGTTCCTCCGTCAACCCTAGTTCTATTCCAAAGGAATCGTATTGACGCCATTGTTATTGTACCACACTTTGGTTTAATTTTAATAGTGACAGTTTGCCAATTCGAACTCACTTTGCTCCAGAAAACGCCTCTTTGAAAGCACACTTTTTGATCAGTTTCCTGGTATATGGTTCCAGAAATTAGGAAAGCGTTATTTTTCAGTCATTGGCGGCTGCCAATTAGTTATCGAACGAGGAATTCTTTCGACAACTGTGATGCCCATTTCTGTCTTCTGGGGAACTTTACCGATCGAAAGAAGTATAAAATTTTTGTGCCGGAATTTGTTCGAAAGCAGCCTTGTAGTACGCTTCGTCATCCGTAACGTTGCAATTGAATGTTGACAGCTAATTCTCAAAGAGCTTTTCTTTGTCTTAGGAATTTGATTCACAATCCGGTCTAAAACAACTTTGGCCTTGAAACCTCTCAAACCAAGCACATTTCTCTGTGTTCTGGACACGGTATTGCGAAACTGCCATCTTTCGCAGTGTTCTAACGATTTTCAGTTCCATTTGAAACTTTTCAAAAGGATCTCTAACTTTTGATAAGTTTTGAGATTTTGAGTTTTTATTATCACTGTCTCTAAGTAACAATGAGCGATTCTCTTTCGCTTGCCACGGTGATACAAATGTAATTAAAAACATGAGCTATACGTGAATCGGTTGTGCGTCCTCAAAACGTTAAGAAAATTTTCGTTGAAATGTACTTTTGTCACCGTAATAATCGGAAGAGAGGAACACCAAAGAGAGTCTCCTTAATGTTAATCCTTTTGATAAGTTATGTGGGAATTAATTAAATAAATAACGGACAACATTTATCATCCACATTGTTTAACCTTTATTTATACAGTGACTAAGAAGAGTGATAAATCTCTCGAGTTCGATTAGTTTTTATGCAAAAATTTCATGAAAGCAACCCCCCCCCCCTCACTTTTCAGAGCGAGAGGGGTCTCAAACCACCACAGAAAAAATCCTGCCTTCAACAACCCCAACAATCCAAATTCGGTACCATTTACATGATTAGCTCTTGAGTTATGCAGAAATTCGTGCTTCATTTGTATGGGAGCCCCCCTCCTCTTAGAGCAGGGAGGGGTTTCGAACCAACATACCTGTCTCTAAAAACCCCCGCATGCCAAATTGGTTTCCATTTGCTTGATTAGTTTTGAGTTAAGCAGAAATCTGTGTTTCATTTGTATGGTAGCCCGCCTTCCAGAGGGGGAGAGGCTCAAACCGTCATAAGAAACTTTCTCGGCCCCAAAAACCCCTGCAAACAAATTTTTACGTCGATCGGTTCAGTAGTTTCCGAGTCTATAGGGCACATATAGACAGACAGACAGACAAACAGACAGAAATTCATGTTTATATACAATCAGTTCACAATCATGGGTCACACACAATTATGGTTCATTTTAACTTTAACTACCATCTGCTAGTCTAATCTGCCTACTAATTGAGTGACAAAATTGTTACTCATAAGTAGCACTAATAATTTGATTATTTATTAGGCTAGGGGATATTAATTAGTTGTTGTTGTTTTTTATTAGCGACACTTTACACCTGTTAGTGCATTCGTGTCGGAATCCCATAATAGTGGACTAACTGTATATAGATTATAAAATATATATGTAGATCTATACCTATAAAAATAGATTTCTGTCTGTTTGTCTGTCTGTCCATATGTTCCTTATAGAATCGAAAACTACTGAACCGATCGGCGTGAAAATTTGCATATAGGGGTTTTTGGGACCAACGAAGGTTCTTATGATGGTTAAAAACCCCTCCCCCCACTAAAAGGGGGGGTTACCATACAAATGAAATGCAAATTTCCTCATAACTCGAGAACTAATCAAGAAAATGGAACAAAATTTGACATGTGGCTGTTTTTTGGAGACAAGAATTTTTTCTATGGTAAATTGATACCCCTCCGCATTTTAGAAGGGGGGGGAGGCTCCTATACAAACGAAATACAAATTTCCTCATAACTCGAAAACTAATTAATCAAATGGAACCATATTTGGCATGTGGGTGTTTTTGGAGTCATGATTTTTCTATGATGAATTAGGGTCCCTTACCTTTTTAGGAGGAGGGGCTCCCATACAAATGAAATACAAATTTCTTCATAACTCGAGAACTAATCCAGCAAATGGAACCAAATTTGGCATGTGGGGGGTTTTGGAGGCAGGATTTTTTTTATTGATGGTTTGAGACCCCTCACCCCTGTGGTAGGACTCTCATACAAATAAAACAGAAATTTTTGCGTAACTGAAAAACTAATCGAACTCGAGAAATTTTAGACTCTTTCATAAAACATTAATCAATAGCAAGACCACCAAAAACTATCAATAGTAACATTAGATGATTCAGGGCGAAACGGCCCAGGCCGCGAGCGCTGCCGGAGACCTGCCGTCGGAAGCGCCGGCCACTGCGGAGGGGCAGCCCCCCGAAGAGATCACCTCTAGCTAGGGTTATTTATTTTTCTACATCTGCTGACCTCTATTACTTTCCTTCAGTTGGGTCACTCCTGCGAAATAGTGCTTTCTACGAAAAGATTTTCCGTGAAATGGTACATCCCGCGTAAGATTTTTTGCGAAATGGTATTCCGCGAAACTCTATATTCCGTGTTATGGTCAACCGACAATTGGTGTTCCGCAAAATGGTATTCGGTGAAATGGTTTGTAATGATGGCGAATATTTAAATGCTATCCGCTTTATTTTATCAGGCTAAGCAATGGAGTTGTTTTCTACTTTACTGTGAGGAAAATTTGTATATTAAAACACCCATGAACTCCTCAGAAACTTACAAAACATGAGATTGTGGCAAAGGTCATCCGAGATTCACGATTTATGTACAACACGGTTTGATTAGTGGCAATACGAAGTTTGTCGGTTCAGCTAGTAGTATATAAAATCCAATTTTATGTTAGCCGATGGTGGAGTTTTGGAAAGAAAAGTTAAAAAATTATGTCCTGTCACACAAAATATTTTTTCTTGTTTGCCAATTTTTACATTCCTTACAAAAAGTGGAAAACGTTGGAGAAACAAAGCAGAAAAACATGACATGAAAAGAGAAAAAAGTTGATGATAGAAAAAAGAGGCAAAAAAGAAAATGCAGGACAGAAAAAAGGAAAGAGAAAAGAAGAAAAATGAGAGAAAAAAAAGAAAACCGCTAAAAAATACGAGGAAAACGAAAAGGAGAAAACGGGGTAGAAAAGGAAGAACAGAAAAAGAAAAATTACTAGAGAAGGAGAAATGAGTACTGACAAAGAAGAAAGTTAAGATAAAAAATAAATACTGAAGACAAAATCGATAAAAGAAAAAGAAAAGGAAAAAATCGAGAAAAAACAATAAAAGAAAGTGAGAAAGAGGAAACAGGGAACCGAAGAATGTATAACGAGGGAAAAAAGAAGGAAAACGAGAAAAACAGAAGGATGACGATACAGAAAAAGAAAAAATGTGCCAGAAAAAATGGGATATCAGGAGAGAGAAAGAGGGAAAACCAGACAAGAAAGGGAAATCGAAACAGAAAATAAGTGAAAGCAAAAAAGAAAGGAATATTGAGAGAGAAAAGATTCGATCCGGAACAGGGATGGAAAAAGTCGCTTCTAGCGATCAAGATCATAGAAGTGATCAGTTTCAGATTTATTGACATCACTACTTGTAAGCGACAAACACTATGTCGCGATCCGTACAGATTATGACAAACCTTATGCCAGATCATGTTCATTGCATGATTGCGTTGAGAAATGTAACAGATACAGACGATTGGTTGTGTGCATCGTATGAATCACAATACAAACAACATGTGTGACCTTTTTTCTCGCAGCTAGGTAAGATGTAACACTGTAATCGACTGCTGACACTGTTTAGAGAACAAAATCTTATGATCAACGCTAAAGATTCACTGTTTGTCATAATCTGTACGGATCGTGATCTGTGCGTGTGGCGATAACACACAGATTTTATCAAAATCACTGATCTTCCATCCCTGATCCGGAAAGATCCGATAGAGGAAACGAGGAAAATGGGAAAAAAGGTCAAACGAGAAATTAAAGGAAAAAGATGGGATGAAAACCGTATAAAAAAATGGGACAGAAAAGAAAGGAAAAAACGGTAATTTTCCAAAGAATCATGAAATAGGTGAAACAGAAGAGAAAAAGAGGAAGGAATTAGATGAAAAAGGAAAACTGAAAAGCAGAGAGAAAAAATTGAGCCAAAAGCAGAATAAACATGACAGAAAAACGGATTAGGTAAAATCGAGCAAAAAAGGATATAAAAAGAGTTAGAAAAAGACAAAACTTTGAAACGAAAAAAGGAAATTGGGAAGTGAAAAGACGGAAAACGAAAAAGAAAATAACAAAAACCAAGAGCTAAAGCAAAATGGGACACAAAACGAAGAAAAACGAATCAATGAAATAGGATATACGGGACCGCAAGAGAATAAACAGTAGAAAAAGAGGAAAAATGGAAAGAAAAGTTAAAGCAAACATAAAAAAAGAAAAATCGGAACAGAAAAGTTGTAAAACTTGTGAGAGAATATGACGAAAAATTTCATTGGCCTAATCTTAAGCAATGATGCGAATCGAGCGAGAAGTCAAAGATGCCTACTCACACGCGAAAGTATGAGAAACATAGCATTCAATGCTTACACTGTACACGCAGGCGTAAAAGAAACAGCCGCTGTTTCAGACATTCTGCTACCCACACACTCGCGCTCGCACATCCTCACATTGTCTTCCTGCATAGCTTATTCGCGAGTCAAAAATCGCTTGGGGAATCAGCTGCCCGTGAGGCTGGTGGCGCACTGTGATACAAATTTTGCATTACTTTTTCTTTTCTTCTTCTTCCTCTTTGACTGAAGTTTTTGGAGCGTCTTAGTAGAATACGAAACCTAAAAATAAAAAAGAAGAAAACTTATCCAATTTAATTCTACTATGTGTAGTAGTAGAATTAAATTGGATAAGTTTTCTTCTTTTTTATTTTTAGGTTCTTCCTCTTTGCTATCGATTTTACTCACGGGCGGGAGTGCGAGCCGTTGCGAGAATTCGGTATCAACAGCTCAGGCTGCAACGACGAAAGAGAGCGACGACGGTAGCTGTTAGCTAAACACACACTCGCAAAAACTCGTTGCAGTGGATGAATAGATAAGAGCGTGAGTCCGAAAGGGATGCTTATGCCGGCGTGTTCGTTAGAATGACTACGCGTGTGTGAGAAAATTAGATCACACGAAAGTGGGCGTCGCAACACTGATTTTGAGTAAAACTACGTATCTAATTTCGTGTCCATGTCGAATTTCAAGTCAAATTTAATTTCGATTTTACGGTTAATTTAAAGTCAAATTTAAACGTTGATTTCAAGTCCAAGTTCTAGTACAAATTGAATTCCAATCCCAAGTCCAATTCCATTCCAGTTTCAAGTAAAATTGCATGACCGACTTCAAATTAAAACTTTAAATTCTGTTTTAAGTCCGATATTACGTCCAATGCAAAGTAAAACTTCCAGTCCAACTCTAAATTGAAGTTCTATTACAAATCCAATTTCAAGACAAATTTCCAGTTTAATTTGAAGCAAAGGTTCAAGCTTAAATTATTCTAAATTCAAGTTTAATTTGATGTCCTGTGTCAAGTCCGATTTCAAGTCCAAGTCCAAGTCCAACTGCACCCAAGAGTTCGGAGTTTTCAACATAATCGGCCGGTTTCTGTGATAAGTAATACTAATAATAGTTGCCAATTACTCGATTCCCAGGCCAAAAAATTCTTCTGAAAGGCCAGGTGCTCCACCTTTTGCTTATGTCTGAGCACGCTAGTGGCTCGGATGTCTTGTGCTGTATCAACATTTTGGCAACTTGTGTCGAGACAGCACCCAAAACGAATTCAATCTGGTCGAGCCATCCAGCACGTTGGTTGGGCGCCTCTATTGCTGGTGTCAGAAAACTAGATTTCACTGCAGAGTCATACGGCATCCTTGCCACGTGTCTGCTCGTGGTTCATACACCTCTGCCACTCCCCGCTATCCGTTTGTACTCCGCTAAAAATAATTTGCTACACCTTTCGTTCAAATATGGAAAGTGCCCATATAACTTTTGGTGAGTAAAGTTACAGTTTCAAGTCCGTTAAGGACTTCCAGTTTGATTAGCAATTTGTAGATCTTGGCGATTTGTGCCGCAGCGTATGCCCTTTGATCGAAGAATCTTGCAGAGGGAAAACCAGACCCGACTTCCAGCTTGAATGCGTCGTTGAATCTCGTCGTTGCCATCTCCAGGGGGTTGTCTCCATTCAACTCAATCTAGGACCACTCGTCGCCAATTTCCCAGGCGTCTCAGAAGCCCCTCTGTTTCTGGTGCTCTTGGACTTACGGAGTTTCCGTTGCACTGTCATCCGGTATTTTTACGACGTGCCCGGCCCACTAGGCGCTGCTGGATCTGCTTACCAGTGATCTTGTCTGCGATAACCAGCGATCTCAAATATACGAGCTCATCTACCACTTCTAGTTTGTTGCCGTCAACGGCTTCCATCAGTGACAGGCGCGCGTTTGTCTCCTTTGAGCCTTTTCCTTTCATGTATTCGATCTTCGACGGATTTATTTTTAGTCCAATCCTCCTAGATTCCGCTTTCAGTCTGGTGTAGATTACCTCTGCCGTGGCAAAGTTCATAGCTATCAGAGTAGGGTACTTTTACTGAAGATCATGCCTCTCATTTCGATGCCGATGCACGAAACACATCGCTCGATCCAAAGTAACTCTGACCGGTCGCGTTAGCGTTGTCCGGAAAACCATGTTCGTGCTTTATCTACCATAGCTGGTCTCGATCGATTGTATCGTATGCTGCTTTGAAGTCAGCAAAGATGTGATGCGTGGGCACGTTGTACTCCCTGAAATTTCTACAAGATCTGTCGGATAGTAAATGTTTGGTCCGCAATGGAGCAAGTCTCCATGAAGCCAGCCTAATAGTTCCCCAGGAAACCTACTCATATAAAGCTACGGTGTGTGCCCTTTACGAGTTTTGTCCACCTTCTAATAGAACTTACGCGTCTCATTAGCCCAAAATGGTTGTTCTAGCTCTTCACGGTCTCCTTCTGGCGCGTTTTTCTCCTCAGGATCGTGGTCCGTCATTCCGTGCTTGTCGATACTTGGCAAAATTCTCCCTCGTAGCAAAGTTAAGCAAAGTTTTTCCGAATCAAACACTGTCGTGAGCCGCTCCTAACCTAGAGTTCAACCTCTCACTCAAGGTCAAGGCTGGCAATGCTATTACTCGTTGTTACACTCAGCATCTGCACGAGTGTCACCTTCCCGGTATACGACCTTAGTTTCCACCGGGGTTTGTTTTCCCTGATCTCCGCTAAGGTTACTTTAAGCTAAGGCTAAGGATGTTATGCATTATCGAGCCGTTCACAAACCATGCTTACACACCATAATTTTTAATCAATAATTTACAACAGGTGAAGAAAATAATGGACACAAGTAATAAGTTTATGGCTGTCGACAGAATTCTTTGACATGAATAGCAACGAAATGATTCTTAAATATTATATCATGTCATAAAAAACTTTCCTTCTCTTCCGCAGACGAACAACTTCATCTCATCATGAAGCGTTGTATTTGAAATAACGTTATTAGCAAACTTTCCCAACGAGAAAGTCAGATTTATGCTTGACTGTTTTTAGTTGATTTCGCGACCAAATTTTCTATATCGTATGTCAACCAGGAACTGCAGCTACGATCAATAAAAAGATTTAACCTCTCTCCTAGCAGCATTTTCATCTTGAAATGCTATCATTTCTCGCGGTTCAGTATATTTTCTTCAAACTAGAATACGCCCTCAACGCATTCTTGCGCTTGAATTCCGGCCAAGAACCATTAACGCCATTGCTCTAGAAACCCACAACCAACGCATCATGTTTAGTAGGTTTGAAACTTCTGTGTCAATGAAAGTAAGCGTTCGGTTTCAGTGTAGACGATAAGAATAGTTTTTATTTTCGAGTCAGATTATTTCCTCGACAAACTAATGCACTCTCAGGTCATGATTGTTTAGTCTTATCAGCACTAGTAGAGCACGAAAAAAAGGATTGAAACCCACAATCAAATATTGCTATCCATCACGTTGCTGTACGCTGTACTGGAATCATTACCTTAGCAACAGATGATTTTGGTCCACGAAAGTATTATAGTTTTGGTTTCAGTTTCTTTCAAAGTCAAAAATTTCAACTGTTATTCCAGACAATGAATTAATTTGTGAAGAAGAAGTTTCTAACCAGAAGTGCCGTATATTCCGTGATAGTACCACGTGCTTGCCTGGTGCTGAGAAATACAACTTACCATTTAAAGTCCTGCTTATGTGTAGAAGTCCGATCAGACTCCAGCGAACAGATAATAATACAGATTCATTTTAGCGTCTGACTGACCCGGCTAGACGCGTCGAAAAACAGCTTGTATACACACTCATCACACTCATCAATAGACCAGCCTGTCAAACAATTACAACAATATATAAAAGGTTGCGGCAGCAAATCCAGCCGAAAGGCTACCCGGCCCGTAAGCCAGCCGGATCAGAGCACGCTTATCAGCTTTGTTATTGTTATTAATTGTTAGTGGCACACACGACAGCACCATCATCATCATCACCAGGAGCAGCACAAATTACCGACCGCCAGTATCAGCCCCTCTACCAGCCAGCGACCAGAACCGACCGAGGAAACCATTATCATCTGGGTGTCAATGAAAACAAAGCCCTGGAATTGGGAGCTCACCCGCACTGCTGCTGCTACTGCCCTTACGCACCAGGCGTCGCGACGGTTTTCTGAGACGGCCATCTAAATGGCCAAGCCGCCGCGCCGGTGCCATTGTGCGGCAGACGGTGGAAGCGTGTGCATTGTTGAAACTTTAGATCAAGTGATTAGCCAGCTTGCTTACTGATTTATAATAATAGCATGGCCTTTAATAAGCATTTTGGAACTTACTTTGGATGGGCATTTTTCAAAATTGTCATACTAAATGGGTCGAAAGATTTGGTTCAAGAAGTTTATTAGGAAAATGGAAGACCTTGCATTTTGTCCTTTATAAGTCACTTGGACCCTTCGTCTCTAATCTGTTCGTAAATTTTTAAAAACGCTCATATTTCTCATGACCCAATCTTGTCATTGTAACAGGATGTTTTCAATTTCATCTGTTTGAAGAGATAATTTACATTCAGCAAACATTTGCAAATCTCAATGTCTTAAAATCTATTTTTAGCTCGTGCAGACATACTCGGCTGTGTCACTGTCTAAAAAAGCACTACAATCCCTCCATTTGAAAGTCAACCATAACTGCCAGCATGTCAACAGATTTGGACGTCATTAGAACCGGTTAGTGGTCGGTCGGTAAGTCATTTGCAGCCGATTCGCAACTATTGCAAACATAAAAGTGGCTGACTCATGTTTTATTATATGGCATCAATTTTGCCTACAGACGAGTCTCGTAAATACCAATTTGTTCCATCTCGCTGCCATAATGTTCAATTAGTAAAACGATGCCTCTAAAAACGTTGCACAGAAAAGCATCTCCATACTGTGGCGGTGCTCTGTCTGCGACTGAAGGTACGAACACGTATATGATGTGCAAGTGCATTTGTTTCTCCCGCCACAATTCTTCTAGGAAATTTCATCTTTTAATGTTCTGTCTGCTTATGCTAAGTCCGAGTTAAGCTACAGTTTTTACAACCAAATCCTACATTCGTTCGTTAACCATCAACTTTATGGTTTCCCACGTTCTCCAAATCGTGTATCCTGTTGTTCAGTTTCATTCAGTTTTCTGGTCTCATAACCATGCTTGGTCAATTCATTCCACTGAATAATAAAATATACAACCGCATCATCCACTAAATTGAATTAGTATTCGCAAGAGTTGAACCGTTGCCGTACTGAACTGAACTGTACTGTACTGTTTTGCAAGATTTGCAAATCCCTGAATGTAAGCGCTCGATGCATAAAAGTTTTATTACAAAAAAAATACTGCTGTAGATTGCACGTGCTGAGCAAAATGTCGTGCTGTACCTCAATAGTCCATAAGTGGTTTATGGGCTCGGGGAAGATCTATTTCAAACTAAGAAACATAACTTCGAGCTTACGAAGCATTGAACAATTTTTGGCACGAAAACAGCCGTTTGAAATAATTCCTAAATTAACTACAACCTTCTGTTGTACATACGGAACATGATAGAAGCAAAATTTACCACGAGATGGCAAATACTCAAAAGGTTCTCATTGAAGGTACTAAAATCAAGCCCAAGAAATAAATCTTGTTTGTGTTTTGCTCGGCGGCGGCTAAAAAGTCAATAAAAAAAACTGCACCCGAGGTCAGACGAAATAATGATCGAGAATTCGAACCATAAAACCCGAACTGGTTTCAAGTTTTATTTCAACAGAAATGATATTTTTGATCTACACCAGTCAGACACAGACACGACGCTGTCTAGTTGCGTTTTGCAATTGGTTTAATGTTTTCGTCTTTTGTCCTTGTTAGTGGCGCAGGCTGAGCCGAAAGTTATAAGTTTTCTTGATTAACGTAAATTTTGCCGCGCGCGGCCCTGTTTCTTCGCACAGATCAGACCAAAGGTCGAGGCAACTCACGACCGACCGACCGACCGTCAGGATATTACGTTGATGTGGGAAGTATCTTGAGGCTATCCTGCGTCTCGTCAAGAAACGATCTCCGCGACCGTCATAAATCGACAACGGTACACACAGCGGACCGCGGAGCGGAGGGAGGCGTTTGGCAATTTAACACTAAAAAATAATAACAATCTTTTCGGTGCGAATGTGCACAATGAGAGGTGAACGGAACAGAAAGTAGCTAATGATGCGAAATTAATTGCACGATTAAATTTGGTATGCACAACTACTACTCATTGTTTTTAAAAATATGCCAAATTTTGGCATTACACAACTTTTTACGTCTATAAACGATTGGTTAGAAATATCACAAATCATCTAAATAACTGTATATCAAATGCTGAGATTAAAAAAATACAAAATACCGTTTTAAAACCATTCTAATCGTCACCTAAAACACACACCTAGTTATTTAGTGGCTGCTTCCCTGAATGCTAAAAACATACAGTTTCAAAGTCCAGCAGGTCTTTGACAAGTAGACTAGAATCACTAACAACATTTTAGATCTAGCTTGTTTGAAGTTCAAGATAGTAACTTGCAGTTTGTCTAGGAATCTCAATCACAGCTGAATAGTGCTTAGTCAGATTCTAAAGTAAAAAGTCCACGGTCTAGTCGAATTTGATTTTTACATCGGGTGGATAGACGCGATGATTTTTAACAATGATTAGGTTTAACACAGTTGAAAATTATCCAAAATTATCATACAGGTTTGGACCTAAGGATTTCAGATTTTTGGTAAAAGTTTTACACGGGAACAAAAATAATATATACCAAACTCGCGATCTCCCGTTTTGCCAGAAAACTCCAATGATAATTTGTCTATTTTCATGGATATCGAATTATTTCAAAAATATACTGCTCTTGAATCAATCGTATTTTATTTTAACAATCTTTCAGCAATCAACCCCATACAAAAGATTACTTTTTGTCCAGAATTTTCCAAACAAAATTAGAGTAGGACGGGGCATAAGTGCGACGTTTGAAGTTGTCATCAATTTTCATGAGAAATGAAGAAGCACAACAATAACATATCTTGTATATTGATGCAATAACTCAATATCTTCATACTCAACTATAGATCATCTGGAGTAATAGTGTTATGCAAAATAAATTCTTCATTTTTCTGATCAAGTGCCGAAACACTTTTTCCCCACTAGCGGGGCAAAAGTGCGAAGCTCGAATCCATGAAATTAGCACAGCAGTAGCTAACAAAACCATAATATCTTCAACCTGCGATATGTTTTGGAAAGGAATATTTTCAATTTGCACCTTTTCTGTTTTCCACTGGTGACCTGCAGCCTTCGTCAGATCGAAACTTTACCAAACGTTTTTATTTGTTTCACCAGCGGATAGACACCGTTTTCCGTCGGTCAGCATCTGTAGAGCACACAGTTTTCAGCTGATCTTCCATTTCTAGTATCTGTAATACAGTGCCTAAAACTGTATATAAATACCTATGAATTTCTGCCTCGCCCATAAATCGCACTTTTGCCCCGCTAGGCGCCTAACGGGTTGTGATCAAATTACAGATAAGCGAAATATATTTTGTAAATTCTTCTCACCGCATTTTCAAAAGAAATATGTGAGTGATGTAAAACGCTGCCACATTTTTTCAACAAGTAAAGCTGTCAAAGTAGTTACCCATCCATGCCAATGTAGTCAATTTACTCGTAATCTGAACTGATAAATCATTGAATCGCACTTTTACCCCCATCGTAATTTTACCCCTCCTTACTCTATTCTTGTTCGCCAACAACGCCCAACACGTAGTATACAAGCACCAAAATGGCAAAAATTGGGACTTTTTTCCTTGCGACTTTTGCTTTCATTTTAACAATATAGTGTCTTTGGAATATTCATTCATATGAATGCCCCCATAATCTGAAAGTGCGAAAAGTTAGTTACTATAATTAAAAGTTTGGGGATAGCGACATCGTTTCTTCAGAAAAGTTATAGAAAATGTAAAAATAAGCAACTTTGCTAAAAAAAATCTTTTTCCATTTTTCACTCCAAGTCTGCTAAGAAAAATGTGTACCTGTGCTGTGGCTTGAAAAGCCACATTTTCATTGCAACCGGAACCGTCAACCACAAAATTTACGTAAATGAATGCCTCAAAAACGTTTGCTGCCTTTCTTGAAACAACATGATTATCCTGCCACTAACAAAAGTCCTGTATTTGTATGCCGCAGCAACGTTCAGGTGGTTCCCATGGTGAAGAGTCCTCTCAACGTTCCACCCAGATAACACAACATCGTAATAGAAAGTTCACGTTAAATTCTATGCATGTCAATTTTATATCGAAATTGTATAATGATTAGACTAAAAGGGTACGTTTCTCTTGCACTTGGAACGATAACGGTTGTTGACTGGACTACAAGATGGAATTTCTAATTGAGGGAGAATAGGGTTGCCATTACAAGGGGGAGGTTTAAAAACGTAAAAAAGGCATTGGCTCGCTTTATAGAGATTACCGAAAGAAGACAGATTTACAAGTGGCCGGTGGATAACAGGGGGAGCGCTGTTTTGTTTCTTGCTTTATGAGAATTTTCGTTACAATACCAGAGCGCGGCTGAGAAACCAGAGCGTAAGAGAGTAAGATCGGGCAATCAGCTAGTTTTACTAATAAATTATCGTGCCGTACCGTTTAAATAATCCATGGTCGTACCTAACCATATACTTCATTCAACAATAATCCACCGAATCTTTTTACTTATCATTGGGCGTACCGAACCATTTAGTGCATCTATAGTCCTTCCGAACCATTTATTTAATCACACAATGAACGTACCGAAATGTTTTATTCATATTCGGGCGTATCGAATTTTTTTTTATCACACGACCAGCTTAACGAATATTTGGATAAATACTTCACTTCACAGTTCACTCATTCAAAAAAAGATAACTAAACAACTAAAAAATGAGAAAGAAAAGCACCCACATTATAAACGTAATATTTATTTATAATTTATAATTTATTCGTATAATTCATTGGACAATTTGGGTCTAAATGAATACTTAAAAGTTACTTAATTGTTAGTATTTACATTGTCAAGTGCACGAATTCGTTGGCGGTAAATGCGTGATGGTTCGTCAAAATTAAAAAGGTCAGCAAAACAGTTGAATTGTCTGGTCATGGAAGCGATGGGAGAGTTGGCGGCATATTGCGTTGAATAGGAGTCTTCCTGCAGAATCATTCTGGGTCGTAAAACTCTTGAAGGTGCGTAGAGTCCGATTTGCGATAGGATGTCCAGTGCATCATATTCGCCAGTTAAAAGCTTGTAGGCAAACAAAGATTGCGAAACCTGTCTACGTCGACTTATCCAATATTATCCTAATATTATTGTTTTATGCGTGACGCGTTTCAGCATACTGCATTCATTCGGCCATCTTCGGACGCAAAACAGGCACGTCTAGTTACTTTAAGCGTTCAATGTCTATTCCATTAAACGCTTAAAATAACTAGACGTGCCTGTTTTGCGTCCGAAGATGGCCGAATGAATGCAGTAGGCTGAAACGCGTCACGCATAAAACAAACATAGTATCATTTCACCGAAAAGAATCAAGCAATCTCAAATCGGAATATATTCCTGTTAAAGAAGAGCAGAAACTATCCTATCATAGTCGCCATTGTGCAAAGCCGAAATCACAGAAATCACAAAGAATAGCCCAAGTCTTGCTTGTTAACCAACTGCGGACGAGCGACTGTGATCAGCAGTCAGATCGTTGAACGCTGTCGGTGCCGACACTTGACGCACCGCACTCATTCAAAAGTTTGTCGCAACGGTAGAACAACGAAATTCTGCCGAAATAATGTTTTGCGCGAAACATGTTCTTTTGCAGGGACAAGCGATAATCTCTATCAGGGGCATTCAACCCCCACATGTGGTGCGCTATAAATCTTGTGAAACCATTCAAATTTGCCAAATCTGAAGAAGTACCAACGCACTATGGGCCAGAAATTATAATTCCGGGACAAAAATATTTGCGGTTAAACGGCATGTCTCAGCTCAATGTGGTCTTTGGCAACTTTTTGAATGAAAAAATGATGCAGCTTTTGAAGGGGTCGTCCAATATTTAGGTGTTACTTTATCAACAATTTAAGTAATAACTTTTTGAGTAAATATTTTTTCACCAATTTCAAGTATTTTTTTTTTTTAAAGATATCTAACTTGGGGACGGGACACGAGGCATACAGACGTTAGGCATACGGACGCAAGGCATAGTACGCTAGGCATACAGACGTCAGGTATAATGGATATGAGGCATACTGGATGGAAGGCATAATGGACGTGAAGCCGAATGGACGAAAGGCCGAATGGACGAAAGGCCGAATGGACGAGAGGCCGAATAGACGTGAGGCCGAATGGACGCGAGGCCGAATAGACATTAGACCACCTACACAATAATGAGAACCGAAGTGGCTAGTCAGCTTACTAGCCAGATGCTGCAAACGCTTTCAAGATGATTCAGGTTGAACCGGTTCGCTTTCCTAGGACTACTAACCCTTATTAGTTTTTCCTAGTCCTCGCATCGACGACAAAGCCGACTTCTGTTTTTCAAGCTAAAAACACAGTTGTGTTCTGCTGGCACAGGGTGCGTCACCTGGCTTTGCATTTCATTTCGAAGTTTTATACAGCGTGATAGATGCAATTCAAATCTTGGCCTAACACGAATTTCATTTTCTGTGATTTTTTTGGTAACGGGGGTGTTGTGGAGGGTTTTATCTTACTAGCCCGAATACCACATGGTCGAAGGGCACTTGCCCAAATGTGACAGTAGCCCGAATGTAACACCAATCCGAATGCATGACAATTTTGCCAATAGATTGCTAAAAACATTTGAGGCGAATTGGCTAATTCAATTGAATTGAAGTGACAAAACCCAAGTAACAATTTGGGTTTTATTACACTTTTATGATGGCATTTAAGACCAAAATTGGTCATGAAAATCGCCAAAAGAGTACAATAAAACTCACATTGTTGCTTGAGAAGTAAGCTCGGTTAACCGTGTTAGGAGTTATGCTTGTCATAAGATACGAAACTTTTTTACCATGTTAGTATCGCACGTTTCCTAGATGATTCAGGGCGAGCCGGCCGCAGGCAACGGCGAGTGTTCGCCGGTGACCCGCCGTCGGAAGCGCCGGCCACTGCGGGGGGGCAGCCCCCCTGCAGAAATCACATCTGTCTAGGTCTATTCGTTTTCCTAGATCTACCGACCTCTAGTTAGTTTTCCCTAGTCCTCGCATCGATTTAACCTTTGGGAAATTTTTGTCTCTATCAAACTGAAAATCACTATTGTTGTGTGTCTTATTCTTGAGTATTCTTGGGATTCAATAAAACCGAAAGCAAGCCTGGGTGCTACACTCCGTTTCAAAACTCAACCTTAACCGTTTTTATACAACAGACTTCACAGCCATCAGATAAAAGTTAATAATTGCGTTTGTAATAGTAACATTCACGAAATCAGATATATTTTTATAAAAAAAGTGAATTTTTGACTTAATGACGAAGTATACGATAAAATTTATACTGCTACATTACAGATAACAAGCTGTCCTAGAGGGCGTAGTCGGGCTGCGAATATTTGATACTTTCAAAGGAATCATTTCTGTTTAGAATTGGTATTCGATAAAATTATTACATCTAAATGTGCAATTGTATAACTCATGCGAGGCCGCATGCGGTTATGATCCTTGGTTGGTGCGTTCTCAATAGCTCCTCTTACCTGTATATTAACTCTATAAGAAGCCATCATTGGGATAATATAAACTTCAGCACGAAGGATCGGTAATGAGTGAGTGAGTTCTTCTAAGATTCGCTCACCAAGTAGATTCTGCAACCTTGCGGTTACGAAGCCCCTTATGTTACATTCGGACTTGTTATTCAGGCTAGTTACTTTCGGGCAAGTGGGCTTTGAGCTAATGGCATGGAATTGTTGCGGAGGGTTACTTCTTACTTAATAAAAATAAAATAAAATTTGGATCTTAGAACAATAATACCCAACACCGCTAAACGCAAAAAAATCGAAAATGGAACATGGCGCCACTGATTGTTTTCAGTGTTTTAAGTGACACTGTGTTTTATCAAAGAAGTCATTTTGTTTTTTGTTTTTGTAAACAAACGGTTGGCAAATTACATTGAACCAATCGGTAATTGGATCAAGTTTGGATCAACCGCCTAATACGTCGTATGCTATATGCTTTGCTCTTGATCTGCACATCTTTAGGCCATCGTATCTGTTCTGCCTAGCATGCATTCGGTCTCGTGCCCATTTGGCCTCGCGTCCTTTCGGCCTCGCATCCATTCGGCCTCGCATCCATTCGGCCTCGTGTCTATTCGGCCTTGCGTCTATTCGGCCTCGAGTCTCTTCGGCCTCGTGTCCATTCAGGCTCGCGTCTATATGCCTTGTATCCGTATACCTTATATCCATTATGCCCAGCGTACTATGCCTCGCGTTCGTATGCCTAACGTCCGTATGCCTAACGGGGTGTCATCATCTAACTTCTACCTTTTACCCATTTTCAGCAATAGACCTTTGTTTATAATGGTGATTGACCCGTTGTTAAAAAATACTCAAAAAGTTATGAAATTGTTGTTAAAGTAACACCTAAAAACCGCGTAAAAAAAGACTAAAACATTCGAAGACTCTGAATTTCTCGAAGAGGATTCGTGCCAAACGCATACAAACGTGAGGTTCTTGAAGAAAACAGATTTCACTGCATATTCATCGTTGCGACGACTGCAGCTCGTGGTGCATACGCCTGCGCCACTCTCCGCTTTCCATTTGTACTCCGCCAAAAATATTTCGCAAAACCCTTTTGCAAATACGACGAATGAACGTGTGTCTTTCGTAAGCAAAGTTACTGTCAACAAGTCAAGTCCGTAGAGGACTACTGGTCTAATTAGCGTTTGGCTCTTGTGCGGCGACGTATGTTTTTTGATCGAAGCGTCTTGCGCAGGGAAAAGTAAGCCCGATTTTCATCTTGAATGCATCGTTGAATTTCTTTACTCGTATCATTGCCGGCGGTAATCAGAGATCTCAATTATAAAATACATCAACCACATTAAATTCATTGCGATCAATTGTCACTGCCCGTGGAAGGCAAACGTTGTCTTCTGTGAAGCCTCTTTCTATCATAATTTGATTTTTGATGCATTGATTTTAGTCTGGCGTAAATTACCCCTGTCGTACCAAAATTTCTAGTAATGATGTCGAGACCGTTTACGAAGGTTAAAAATTGGATACTTTTGCTGGAAATCGTTCCACTCGTTTCGATGCCCATCGCCGAATCACACCTTCAATAGCGACGTTGAATAACACACAGGACAGTCCATCCCCTTGCCGCAACCCTCTGAGTGATTCGAAGTGACTCGAGAGTGCGAAAAACAGACGTAGCACATCACTCGCTCCAAGGTAGCTTTGATCAGCCGCGTCAGTTTGTTCGGAAAATCGTTCTCGTGTTATCTGCCATAGCGGTTCGCGCCCGACTGTATCGTATGCTGCCTCGAAATCCACGAAAATAGATGTGTGTGCACGTTGCACTCCCAACATTTCAGAAGGATTTGTCAGAGTGTAAAAATTTGATTAGTAGGAGTACAGCCCCCTTTTAACAGTTGGTTTCCAGCCTGACTTTTATAGACTTTTTCGTAAACAATATGAAGCACATGTATACCTGCTTTTATTTGACTTTTCGGTAGCGCTTAGTTACTCTAAGGAATTCTACCTGAAATTCGACTGACCATGCTTCTCAATTAACCACTTGAAAAAATACAACTTTTATTCTTTTCATACATGTATTATCTAAGATTTTCATACGGGGCTTGAACGTGCACTGTATCATTGGGGTCACCGTTGAACTCTTGAACGCCATTACGCCAGTTTTAATGTTGTGGTGATTCCTAAAAATCGGCTTTTGCTGCCACCTATGTTACATTTTGTTACGCGCAGAAATGGCCATAGGTCATTGCGGCCCGCGGGCTCATGGGGTGATCTGGTTTTGACCGCATCATGCCTATGCCTGGGCACCACTGACCTAGAGTGTATACATTGGAATGAGAGGTGATCTGCCAGTATCACCCCATAAAGCTCGCCTGATATCGCCATTCGAAACCTTTTGTTATTAAGGATAGCAATCGAGCCGACTCCCGATTATCCAGTGAAGTGCCGATACTTGCGGTTCCTTATCATTTTTTGTAGAGCTCTGCCGGGAGTCAGTAGGAGTAGCACCTTGTAATAAGCAGCAGTGCCAGCAAAACATTATGGCACCATTCATTATGGCACACAAATATCCTGTAAAATTTTGATGAGATCTGGCAAGCTGCTACTACTGCCAGAAGGTAACATAAAAACGTGGTCGACTTGAAAAATATAATTATCCTTAAAATCTAATTTTCGACTGCAATTTTCACTAAATCAAAAGCTGTTCCATTGCGCGTAACCCAAAACATCGTAGAGTGTTTTCTCTACAAATATTGTGGTAAGCGTAGCTCTAGGTTTACGGAAGGGGTTCTTGCTTCAAAAAGTTTTCCTTTTGTGATTGATTCATACCACACAGGTAAATACAACTGTATTTAGTTGATTTATTGGAGTAGTTATCTATAACTTAATTGTTTTTTTCCTGTTTTGTTCAAGACTACATAGCGAGCGCAGTTAGAAGCAGAGAAGTTGTTTATAATTCCGTGCGAATGCAGCGAAATCACGTCGGTCGGGAGAAAAATCGGCATAAAAAGTAACTGTCCGGAAAACATATCAGCTGAAATTAAGAAAGTGCAGCAAGTTCAATCCCGAAAGCAGCGAAAATGTTCGAGATTTCAGACATTGTCTTGCTGAATACAAAGGACCAAATAGCGCACTTCAAGGATCAGAAGCTAATACCACACTTTCTAAACTAGGCATTTTGTATCCTCGTTTCAATTTTGGGGCAGCCAACATAACACAATCGTTTATATCACACCCAGAATCCGAGTTCGTTTCATGCGACAGGCTTCCCTGGCATGCGGTACTCATCTTATTTCACCATCTACAGGACCTTGAACGATCGAATATAGGAAACGATCGAAATATAGGAATTATACGAAACAGGTTTCATGTCCTGGTTATAATAATTACAAGTCTAGTTTATACTGTTTATACTGTTTAAGTAGTTTATACTAAGTCGATAAGATATGAAAATGAAAACTATCTTAGTGAATGTCAATTTTATTGAAGTGCGAATTGCTATTATTTGATAGAGTGATAGTGATCCTGTTATTTGAGCTAATCTAGCCAATAGACCAGACAAATTATTTTATCTGACTGTAATAAGCATACTGCGAAGGAATGAAACAATACATTTGTATACAAATCTTCAGTCAAAAAAATCCATCTGTGTTGGCAACCCCTCCCTTCAAAGAGGCTTCGACAGTAAATTCCATTCTGCTGTCTAATACTGACGGAACCCTTTTTTCCGTGCCCATCCCTTTCGGTGCATTTTTGTCGGCATTTAACTATAAATTTTGCGGACGTTTTTATGATTATTCATCATCTTCGAGTTTACGACGATGGCTCTGAGGTAAACCTCTCTCATCCCGAAAGTTTACCAGCTATTTTTAAACCCTCTGTCGGTCGGTCGGTCTGCACTGTTTCGCAACAGCCCCGTGTGATAGATGTGCTGTCGAACCGAATGTGTTATGTTGATGGGAGTCAAGGGTTCTATAAATAGTCTGCACGGCAGACGGCTAAGCCCGCTAAATGCGAAGCGAGGCCAAAGGAGGACTTAACTGCAGAGTCATTCCGCTATCCAGCCGATCCCGTATAGGGAAGTCTTCACTTTGGAGCTTTCTTCCTGATGTTTTAAGAAATGTTTCGCAAATTGATTAATAATCAGCGATAAATCATTTACGAATTCGTACTGTGTGACCTCTGGTTTTCTATCTCTCGTGCTCGTAAAATTTTCACCTTTTCACCCGAGTGGTGAAGTTAAAAATTGATAAAATGTCAATCATGTTGCGAAATCTTTCTCGAAGTGGCATTAATTAAATAGGCATGCACAAAAACGATATATAATATCGTTACAAACCAGCTCAGCTCTCTTCATCCGATAAATGCATCGAAGAAAAACAAAACAGAGAGTTTATCCAGTCAGTCAGTGCAAGCCTTTTTGATGACAAAACCACACCGAGACCCGAGAGAGAGAGAAACCCTGACATAACACTGCTCTCACGCTCGGTATCGCCCGCAAAGAGAACGACCCTCTCCTGGTTGGTGCAATCATATGTTTCGGAGCGATCGTCATACGTGCAAGCAACTTCATCGATCGCCCGCCCCCTGCTACGTCGCCCTGTCGTACCACCCCGTTCCTATGTCGGACAGGCCAGGACAGGAGACCCACAACAGCGTTGATTATGCGTGGGAATACACGTATTCTCTGCGAGCTAGGCAGTGCAGCCACTTTGAGGAAGAAGAGAGAATGAAATAGCGAATAAAAACAAATAAAGAAACCGTCAAGTAGCACGAGTGTACACGGATGATGTAGACGGACGGAGCTATAAATAACTACCAGGCTGCTCGCCTTACATTTGGACGAGCGGTTCGATTGGATAAGTGGAGTGATCGTTCTTTGTCTCCCGTCAAAGCCCGCTTTAAATAAGACTATGCAAAGAAACGGAAAGCTAACTTTGACTAGCCTGGTTTGCATAAGCAACAAAGTATAGAGCATGATGCTGGAATTTCCATTGTGTGCTAAATGATCGCCCAGTTAAAGACCCTTCGCCCTGCTAGGTATCTCAATCATCGTCTATTTTCATTTTGAACAAGCGTTTACCGGATCTTCCTCACATTTTCTTCGTATCTACCACCATCATCGATCGACGCGTCGGCGAGCGTACATACTTACGCTAGAAAGAGAGTATAGGAGGCCCGGGATCGGATCGAGCAAGAGAGCAGATGACGACGGAATCATACATAAATCGGGGCCCCACAGACCCGCTCTAGCATACGGGTATAAAATGACTTATTTTAAAGCGCTACGCTTTCCAGCGGCTCGATCAGTTGCACTCGTGGTGTTGAAGAGGTAGTGCTCAAAAACAGTCTCTTGTATAATAAATTTAAAAATAAAAGGAAATCAGAACGTTGCAAACCGAGTAGACTTTCAATCCGATCGACGGTTCCAAGGGGAGAGCCCCGCAAAAAGGAGAAACTGCTGGACTGTGTTGTTTTTTGTTTTTACGTTGATTGCCGAAGGAAGCAAAAGTTCCAAGGTAGTCCAGACAACCGTCGGATTTGTGCTGTGCCTGCGCCTGCCTGTCCCTCTGTCCCCCACGTTCGCCCGGATCGGAACCTCAACAACGAAGACGACGACGGGCAAAGGTTGGAGAGTTCGTGTGTACTAAAAACAAAAAATAAAACAAGTCAGTGTCCTTTGAGCGTCGGTGATTACCGTAGGAAGAAGGAAAGCTAGTAGAAGGGTGAACGAAAGTACTGCAATTTGGATCGTACTTGAGTCAAGCAAAAAAATAATAATAAAGAAACAACGGCTTGTTTCGTAGGATTCCTGATTGCTTTTTTTTTGACGATAAAAATCAAACAAAGGATTTATTGTGTCTGCGATCCAGAGTTGAGAAACTTTTATCGCTCCACAAACTCGAACGCCTCCGGGAAGTGATTGTAGTTTTATCAGTACCGAGACTGTGATCAAATTGTGTTTTGTTTCTAAATATAAACCAGCAGTAGCGATACGACGAAGGACAGCAAAGCGATCGCCAGAAAATTCCAATCACCGCTTTAGCGTAGTTCTTGTGCTTTTCGTCTCCTAGCATAATCAAGCTTTCGGACAGCAAGGCTCAAACGGGTGACACACACACACACAGCCTTTAGTTTTGCTTGCCACTCTTCCGGTACGATCGTTTGTGCGATTAGTTTTCGATTAGCTTCACGTGCGGGTTGAATGTGTACCACGGAAATCCACACCATCGATTTCATATTTATCTTCAACAAGAACTGTTCCAAGTTAGCCGATCCGGTTTACTACAGCCACTTTGCGGATTGATCAACAACCGTCTTCAAGGTATGTTTTTTTATGATATTCAGACAGAAAGATCTTCCTTTGTTCCAAAGGTTATTCAACTTCATCTCCTTTTTTTTCAAATCCTTTTTTTAAGAATTTTGATTTTAAACATTTCAGGTTTTCCCAAAATCACTTTCACATTTTCGATTTCTTTGGCTCTCCTTTCTACGATCACAATTCCTACCGATTGCATCAGATTTTATGCTCTCTCTCTCGGTATATCTTAGTTTCTTACCTCAAGCTTGTTCCAAACATATTTGTTTTCGTACCTACCATGCTGTCTATAATCGCAAAATATGTAGTAGTCAACATCAACAAGTCACAAGCACATTATTTTGGTGAGTCACTAGTCAATATTTTGGTCCTTTATTGGGCGCCTAGGCGAAGGAATGTCTTAAGCAAAACAAGGAAATGCGATTAAAATAGTTCAACACCAACCGCATTCCATTGGGCTGCATGTTTTCCTTATCAGGGTGTATGTTTCGTCCGATTGGAGAGATTATTTGGCTTTGTGTTTGTTCAATAAGGTCACATGTTACAGCGTTGAATTTGTTCAAATTGAAATTGGTCAGCCATCCATACTTTGGTAAATAATTTCGGAACATAACTGTATGTTTTATGTGTCAGTGATGGAGTTAATTTTGTCAAATTAAAAACAAGTGCGTGGCAGTTGGGTAAGATTGTTCGAGTTTTAACTCGGACATGATCAAGTCTAATATTTTATTACGGTACTCTGTCCAATTTTTCGACTGAAAGAAAAAGTGTTCTAAAATTATCATTTTTAATAAAGCAACTTTGGCTAACAGAGTGATTTATGAAACCGTTCAAAATCGAAGCCAACGACAATGAATTAACGGAAAATTATCTGCGTTTCCTTACTCCTTTGTCACGCCAAGTTCCGGAACATCGCTTGTTAGAATTAAATCTGAAAGGAAAGCTGCTCCACTAAATAACTACTCCTCTTCTAGTAATTGCCAGAAAAAACGTACTTTCTGGGAGACTGTCAATAAAAAAAATCATAACTAAACGCTAACAAACTTAAAAACACATGTAACTAGCAGTTATTTTGTTAGCCTGTAATCGTACTCAAGAAGGGCTGAAATTCATCTGATATTGCCTTTATAAAAATAATAATGGAGCTTCAACTAGTAATGAACCTGTTTATAACGAAACAATATCAATATGGGACATTTAGGCTTTTATTTTACGTATGGGAGAGTTTAGATTTGATATTTTACTCTTCTAAAAAAAAAGTCCGTCTAAATTATAGCTTTTTAGATAGATTACGATGTAAATAAACTAAACTAAACTAAACTAAATTCATATGGGACAGTTATGCTTACTCACACCATTGCACAGTGGTGCATAGCTTTTTCGTGTTAGGAAATATAGACATAGTTTCTTTGGAAAAGTTGTAAATATTGTAAAAACAAGCAACTTTGCTGAAGAAATAAAATTTCTATCTTTATCGAGTGCTGAATTATAGGGCATATTTTTTGAAAATTCTTTAAAAATTAGTTTTTCATCCTTAGCTTTTGTTAGTCGTATTTTTCAAGAATACAATGTTCTAAGCAATTATCGAAGCTCTCAAAACACACGTTTTTGCAGAAGACCGCAAATCTCTGGGACTTTTACTTTCTAAGTTATCAAATATTCAAGCTTTAAATTTCCGTAGCTTAGCGAGCCTATGGGGTGAAACGGGGCAAGTGGATTTATGAAATTAGTGCTTCATCTTAAAACTTAAGTCGAGTACTATAAACTTGTATGGCTTCCGCTTGTCCCCAACCACCCAAAACCAGTACGGCAAGCATACGTTTTATGTGTTTCGCGTTCGCGAAAGGCTCGATACACGTCCATTTTTTTTGTGTTCTTAGATAGACACATGGTTTCTTCGGCAAAGTTTTGGAAAATATAAAGGCCAACAACTTTGCTAAAGAAATGACATTTCTATCTCTATCGAGTGTAGAGCAATAGAGTATTTTCCTTGGAAATTGTTTAAAAATTAGTTCATACTTATCTCATGTTGGTTACATTTTACGGGAATATATAGTTCTAGGCGATTATTGAAGGACTCAAAATACACGGTTTTGCAGAAGATTGCAAATCTCTAGGACCTTTCCTTACAAAGTTATCGCTTTTGGTTCGTGAAGTTAAGGAAAAATAAAGCTTAAATAAGCGATAACTTTGTAAAGAAAGGTTCTAGAGATTTGCAACCTTCTGCAAAAACATGTGTTTTAAGTCTTCCAACAAGCGCCTAGAACCATATACTCTTGTAAAATGCAACCAACATATCAACGGTAAATATGGAAACTTATTTTTAAAGAATTTTCAAAGAAAATGCTCTCAAACTCTGCACTCGATAGAGATAGAAATGTAGAGATAAAAAACTGAGACTTTCAGGAAAGTTGTCTTTTATATCAACTAAAAAAACCGCAGAGATGTATTTTTATTTTTGTCTCTATGTCCCGCTACGCTATGCTGAAAAAATGTATATGCAGCTACTTACAGCGGGTGGGTTGGTGTTATGCAGCTTTTACATAACTTTGTCATTGCGGAGAAGTTAGAACATTAGATATGAATGCAGAAATACTGTCATTGACGTTCCCGCTCCCGAGGGCAAAGTAACTAGTTTAAGCTGACTTAAAATTGGCAAGACCTGTTATGTTTACTCGGCTGTAATTTTGTTATACGTCTAAGTTTTGAGCAAAAACAGGTCGATTAGATTTTTTTCCCAATCTTTATTTGGTTTTTGGGGCCCGAGTTGATACCTCAAACCTAACCTTCTCTAGAATCGAGAGAAGGGTGTGTTGCGTTTTCGCAACGCTAGGAGGAAATGGGTAAGCACGCTTGGCAAGAAATATCCTATCGTATTTTTAATCGACGGGGTTTGTGTCTTATTTCGTCATATATATGTATGAGCTATGAACAAAATACAGACTGGAAAATAATAATGGTAAGTCAAGAAAAGCTGGAGCACGTTTTCGGTAAGTTTTCATTTCATCTCGATGACGTGTTTCACAATGATTCTAAACCTTCAAAAAAATCGTCCATCGTAAATGAAAATAATGGACACACCAAGCAAGAAATAAACGAAAAAAAAATTGAAACCCTAATTATTTTGTGTAAGGAATTCCGTAGTATCCCACAAATTTCAGCCCGTTTAGTTTAGACCACGTTCAGTACTCAATTCACTCAGCTTGCGATAGAAATTAAAAATATTTGAATATATCGCATCACATCATCATGAAATTTGGGAAAATAATTCAAAAATCAGGTGGTCTTATGCGAAAAATCCGAAAAATCGAATGGTGATCATCCCAGTTACTGCAGTTCTTGTAAAAAGCCCTTATAAATCAATTTTCTACCTCTTACATATTTATTACGAATATTTCCAAGAAACAATTTAGGTTTTATTACACTCTTATAATGGCTTTTATGAGCAAAATTGGTCATGAAAACTGCGATAAGAGCGCAACAAAACTTACGTTGTTACTTGGGTTAGAACTATATGAATGGGAATTCAGCGTAGTGCTTTGATGAGATCTTTTTCATAAATATTACTTGTTGCAGTCCAATACACTCAAGTCGCTTTTTACGCGAAGGATACGTCCCACGTAAATTAAAATCGCGTAAAAAACCGCGTTAATTCCGAAATTCGCGTAAAAAACCGCGTAAATTCCGAAATTCGCATAAAAATAGTCACGTAAAAAACAAACCGTGTAAAAAGCGACTTCAGTGTATTTTTTTATTACGGTAGTTTTTACAACCGACGAAGGGAACGGTAGAGGAAAGTAATGGAATAAAGTTGTTGATAGTATCTCAGGAGGGACAAGGCAGATCGAACCAAACTATAATGGAAACCAG
The DNA here is from genome assembly GCF_943734655.1 of Sabethes cyaneus. Taxonomy (NCBI): domain Eukaryota; kingdom Metazoa; phylum Arthropoda; class Insecta; order Diptera; family Culicidae; genus Sabethes; species Sabethes cyaneus. Next base: position 33,200,837 of record NC_071354.1, on the reverse strand, counting down.
TTAGGGTTTATTTCTAATTCCCGTCGTAGTAAGCAAAGCCATTCTAATTTTCATCATTTGTTAGATAGATTTAATGAATACTCCAAAACTTCTTGTGTTGATTTGACAAAAACACACTTACCTTCCGATCCGTGAACTTTGAAATCACTGAAAAGCGATTATTAAAGCATATTATTCAAATTACGCAACTGACCTTATTTCTTAAATTCGTCGTACCGTTTTAAAATCCGTCTATCAAAATTTTTCATTGTCCGAACTAAAAATCACAGCAATGTTTACGAAGCTAACGCGCATGTATTTTTGTAGGACGGCATGACAAATATTATTCTACAAAATTGCTGCAGGTCAGGCAAGTTTTCCTGGCTGTAGAATAACGACAATGCCTTGCGCGAGTTATTTTCATTTATGATTGACGGAAATTAAAACGATTAGTCGACATTTTCTTCTTCGTCACACGAAAAAACGTAGGAAATTTGGCTGGTGGGACTTCTTTAATGATAAAAAGCATTTAAATAGATCTCAGCTCACTTTGATTGATCGCGTATGATAGACAACAAACTAAAATATTAGGGAATAACTAGTTTTGCATTGTGTGTCATAAAAATGCTGATATTTTTAATAATTTGTGTTGGATAGGCCGGGAATAGGCAATTACGACGAAGCAGCAACATACCCTATAACTTGGTTCGATCTGAGGATTCCCCAGCTTAGATAAAGAGGAACGTTATACAAACTTAATAAGCGTTGCATCAATGACCCTCCCTTATCCAATTTCCCGCTCTTTCCTTTTTACGCCTTATCCCACACTGTTAGGATACTATAAACACGTTTGATTTCATTACTTTCTTCTGCAGTTTTTCCCGTTTACGGGGAAAGAGTGCTGTTATAAAAATTAAATAATGTCTGACAACAGACAACAAAATATCAGATTGTTGTAGTCCAATATGTTTGAATATTTTTAAATATTAGAGGAAAATAAGCAAAATACGGAAGTTCCCGAAAACAAACAGAAAAGGGGTGACCACCGTACGATTCCCCAGAAGTTTTTACATAAGATTGCTTGTATTTTGCTTTACTTTGCTTTAGTGAGAATCGCTTGTTTCTAAATTTATAACTCTTGAAGCAGGCATCGTAACATAAAAAAATAGTTCGTTCATTTTTATTTCCGATGGAAACGCGATGGCATTTTTTTCAGCAATGCTTTAAAAATATTTTTTTGGAAAAATTTTCTACATTTTATTTGATGAAAACTTGAAATTTTATTTGAAACTAGAATTGAACTAGACTTGGCATTGGATTTGAAATTGGACATAAATCGGATTTAAATTGGACTTCAAATTATACTCAGAATTACATGAAAGATTAAAATTGAAATTGGAATTCAAATTAAACTTGAAAATCGGACATGCAATTGAGATTTTTGACATTTTCCATTGAATTAGACTTAAATTTGGACCATTTTGATCTTGAATTTTTAACCTTCAAACCGGGCATGGACACGAGGTTTTACTTAAAATAAAATTAACATTTTTCGTTTTATTCTCTGAAACGTTTACCCATTTCCTGTTCTGCCTTTTCTTTTTCCCAGTCCTATTTTTCCACTTTTTGTTCCGTTTTTTTCTCCTTTTCTGTATCGTATTCTCGGTTTTTGCTATCATTTTCTGTTTCACCTCTTTTACTCTCGTTTTTATCTCTTTCTGTCCCGTTCAGGGTTGATTTGCTCTTTTTGCTTCTTTTTTCCTCTTTTGACTACAGCGCCTCAGCCCAACAGAATTCGAAAAATTGATTTATAGGACAAGTGTAGAGTTACTTATTATCTACAATATTATTGAAGAAAGTATAGTTTGATTTTTTGCATTTATAGCGTTACAGAGCTGCAATGCCATTGGTAGCTAAAAGAGTGCTCTTTTGGCTACCAGCGGGGTATCAGCCCTATAGCGCCATAAATATAAAAGATAAAACTATACTTTCTTCAACAATATTGTAGATAATAATCAACTCTACAATTGGCCTATGCATCACTGTTTCGAATCTTGTTTGACTGGGACGCTGTAGTCAAAAGAGCAAAAATAAAGTAAAAAGAGTAAATCAAGCCCGGTCCCGTGTTTACTGTTTCAATCCTGTTTCTAGATTTCTTCGATTATTTCACTGGTTTTCACAATTTTCAGTCTCTTTCCTCATGATTTTCACTCGGCTTTTTGTTATTTTTTCCCGTTTTCATTCTTTTCTCTACTCTTTTTCAGTTTTCAGTTTTCGTATTTTTCTAACTCCTTTTTTATCTCCTTTCCTTCTCTGCGTCTGTGCCGTTTCCCCCTATTTGATGCCCTTTTTTTCGTCTTTTCTATCTTTTCATTTAGTTTTCCATTTTGTTCTGCTTTTATCCCTTTTTTCTCCAGTTTTCCTTTTTTCGTCTTTTCTTCTCCCGTTTTACCTTTCTGTTTGATTTATTTTTCCTGTTTCTTTTTTTTCTATCCTTTTCGCGTCCTGTCTTTCTCCTTTTACATCTCATTTGACTTCTTTTTCCCGTTTTCCTTATTTCATCTGTTGGTTTTTACTCCCTCGGAATTCTTCTTTTCTTTTTTCATTTCACTCGCTTCCTCCTCTTCCGTTGGTTACCACTGCGTCTATTATTTTGAACTATTGTGGTTTGTCTCCCTTGCTTCTCTTTCTTGTCTCGTTTTCTCTCTTATTCTCCACAGTTTTCCCACCTTATTCTTCTGTTTCTGTCCCTCTTCCCTTCTCTCTATTTGTTTAGTTTTTCCTGCTTTTCTCTCTCTTGTTTCTGTGTACTGTTTCCTATTTTCTGTTCTTTCTGAACGTTTTTCGTCTTCTTTTTTCTGCCATTCTGTTTTTCTTTTCCATTTTGTTTAAACGGATCTTTGCTTTATTCTTTTTCTCTACATTTCTTTCTTTTTCTGTCCTGTTCCCGCCCCTGTTGTGTTCCTATTTTTCTATTCTTTCCATTTTTTATGGCCCCGTTTTTTCTCCTTTTCTATTTCCTGCCTTTCGGTCCCGTTTTTTCTCCTTTTTGTCACGTTTTTCCCCTTTTTCTATTCAGTTTACTGAAGTTTTTGGAGCGTCTTAGTAGAATACGTTCGAAAACAGACACTGAGGAAGCCTGCAAGTCGTAGTGTCGTGAATAAAATATACATAGTAGAATTAAATTGGATAAGTTTTCTTCTTTTTTAATTTTAGGTGTTCAGTTTATCCTCTTTTTCTCTCCAGTTTTCTTCTTTAGCATTTATTTTTTCATATCCCATTTACCTGTTCATTCTGTCACGGTTATTCTCGCTCGTTTGTCCTCATTTTCTTCAGACTCTTTTCCGTTTTTTCTCCTATTGTCTTATTTATCCTTTTTTGTTTCTTTTTCTGGAGAGCAGCAAGAGCAGACTTTTCACTTATTACACCCCTACCTTCCTGTACGACGTAATCCTACGACAAAAATCTCGTCGCAAGATTGTCTTTAATTACCCCAGTACTTATCAGAAGAATGCTGAACATCAACAATCAAATATTTATTTCAGCTGTGTGCACACTGTCCAGCGAGATTATCGTTGACAAACAACGAGCTAATTCAATTTCTTGTTTATTTGACGAAATGACGTAGGACTATTTCAGCTTCTTTGACTAGATTAGGTGGGGTATAAATTTAACACTGATCGGAAACCTAGCATTCCGGACTTCGTTGCTCATCCAAGGCCGTTTAATCATGTTTTTCCTTATTCGGTAATGTAGATAACAAATATTAGGCTCTGTTTAAAGTACACTCTCACCTCACGCTGTATAGCACGGGTTTCCGACGGTCAGTGATCGGTACGGAATGCAGGAAATCCTCCTCATCGAACAGCTGATAAGAAATGAGTTGAAAATCCAGCAAAGATTTGATTTAGAATAATGCAATCAAGTGATGATTCAGACTCTTGTCAATTAAATTTGGTGCCACGAACGTTTTGATAGTAAATATATGACTACAGATACAAAAAATGGAAAATTGGCCGAACAGATAACCAGTGAAGGCCGTGATCAACAGTTATTTAACAAAAAAGTTTTGGTTTGTTGTTCCTAATAGATACTGCGGTATCACAGTTTTCTGGTCACAGAAATACCGAACTACAGTCTGAAAAGGTAAAAAAAAGGCAAGCTAAAAGTACAGCAAAGCAAAACATAATACGTTACGTAATACGGTCAAGCAAAAACCACCATCCTCTTCCTTGAATCCATCCCTCCTATGAATATCGCTCGAAACCGGTTGACTAAAAACTCTAACCGGTATCGTACAGATTGCGATACATTATTTGTTCTAGCCCATTATCTGCGCGCCCATTACTCACTTACCTACCAGCTGCCCATAGATGAATGCATATAAATAAACGTTAATATTGCCGTTCGCAGAAACGAAATCGGCTCGCCTGCCTGCCTGCCAGCCTGCCAGCCCGCTTGAGCTCAATTCTATCGCCCCCAGAACTCAAAAGCGGCGGCCGCATCCATCCCGGAGCAGCGGAGGATTCCGCAGCTCGCGGTTCGTCAGGCATCGGTAGCAAAGTGTCACAGATTATATGCTATGAACGCATAGTAGAAACAATAAACGGACCTCAACCATCATATAACCATCCCGAGCTGGTTCCTTTCGTTTCGGCTCAATTTAGTTGGTGTCATTTATTTTCATTTGTGTCCCATCTAGCCGGTTAGAGGGCCCAGAATTAGAATATGCAATCTAATCAGCTGGTGGCAGAGGATTGATACGGTCGCGTAAGGGTAAAAAGAAGGGTGGTGAGGGCAATGGAATCTTAACGTGAAGTAGAACTCGGCATGATCGAGCAGAACCGGTCGGTATTTTCCATTTGCACGACGCGCAATCATCGCCTCAGTAACGAACAATCAATTGAGCGGAGCACACTTTAGCGTCATGTCTCATAAACTTTGAACCCGCGCATGAAGTGATCCCGTCGACATCTAATTCCCGCTTGATGCTCTCGAAATGCCATTACATACAATGTATGTCTTAGCTATGTTGCACTTTCGGCAATTAAACAGTGTTGATGAACTGAGCAAGATCAGTGGCATCACCTCGGAGATTCCGATAGGAGATCTGTCTGCATGCACGCGCCTGCTTTGCTCCCAAACCGAACTTTTCATCGTCGGATTCAACCTGCCGAGTTAATTTATTTATTGAAGTCAATTGGGACTGCGAAAGGCGAAAAGTGTATCGAGAGGAACCCACTGGTTTCAGTCGTTCTGGCCTGGCGGCGCGGCGCGTTCGCTGGTCGAGATGGACGAGACTCGCGAGAATAGCTCCACACGCATACATTTCGCAAACCATATCGGCAGCTTCTGTGCAAATTGGTTGACCTCGACGGTGTTCGGCAACGGCCGGCGGCGTCAGAATGGAGAAACCCAGCCCCGCGACTAGACGAATCTATTACTCTTAATTCGCGTCAATTTGGTGCTCGAATTAGCCAGCAGCAGTAGCAGCAGCGCGCGGTTTGCGCTTTATTGCGGGCAGGCCTGGCGGACGTACCAGGCAGCGTTTGCGTGAAAAGACCGGTTGGGTCCAAGTTTGGACCGGTGGATACAGCAGCAGCAACACCTCAAGCACAAGGTTTAACCGTAATGAGCTAAATACATACATGGCAAACTAATTGAACGATAAATGTGCAGGTGCAGGTCACGGTTACACCTCGGGTGCTATCGTGGCGAAAATAGGAGAGTAATGTTTTTTGCACTTTTCCGCGGGATGCCATTTTGGTTCACCAAAAATTGCCCGAGCATTCGCAGGTCGCAACTGCAGCTGAAAGGTGTGTCGTAACTTATGTTTTCCGTTTAAATTTTGGGTGCACGTTTTATTTCGACAGATTTTATTTGAAAGTCATTTTCGATTGCTTGTGGATTGGTTTTATGTCTGATAGAGTTACACCCCAAAGAGCATCGAACTATTCGAAATGTTCAATTGAGGCTTTCCCAATTGAATTTTTATTTACCAACTTTATGGCGCCTAAGTACAGTAAGTTGCAAAACAGCCATGCGTCTCCTTTTTCATTACAACCGATAAGGGCGGTTTTTGGATTCGATCTAACTGATCTAACAAACCACTCGTCGCATGCTCGAATCTAGGAGCTAGGAGAGGCTGTTTAAGTTTTTTGCAATTTTTGATTGATTTTTATGTACCTTTGTATCATTGTATCATGTATCATTATAGGTACATACCACGTCACAGGTGCATATCACTGAAAGCCACAATGGGCATGATGCCGAATGGAAGTTATACCGAACGGACGAAACACCGATGAGACTCGAGAGCGGCTGTTTGATCTAGTGGTATTGAACTACTTAGCACTTACTACTTAGCTCTCAATTTTTACCGCTCACTTCTTAGTGCTCAGTTCTCACTGCTCACTGCTTATTGGTTACTGCTTATACTCAATGCTCACTGCTCACTGCTTATTGCTCACTGCTCACTGTTCCCTGCTCTCTACTCATGGCTCACAGCTTACTGCTCTCTACTCACTGCTCACTGCTCATACCAGATACCAGGCCAGAGCCGTAGCGTGACATTGTGGCACCCTTGGCAGAATCCCAATTTGGCGCCCCCTCATTTCTTAAAGTAGTACTCGTCCCAAGTTTATCACTTTTTCGTATTCGCCGCTTATCCGATACTTAAATACAATTAACGTATGTATAATAAAAAGAACTGATTTCGGATGTCGATGAAAAAAAATACAAACGATAATCCAATGAAACAAATTTGTTTTAAATCCTACGTTTATTAAGCCTTCTATAAAAATGCTGTGACGCCCTGCCAGCCGGAATCTTCGCTATGGCCGATCAAAAGATAGACGTCGGCATATTATTCAACTTTTCGTGGCCTTGGCGATCAGCTTCTTCTCTGTTTTGGCCACAAAATTGTTGAAGTAAATGTTCCGTTTGAGCTTCACCATAAAATTTACTATTGATCGTATTTAGGAGCCGTTGGGAGAGTTGGTGATCGTCGGTACCTACAACCTTTATCTCCAGCCAGTTGCTCTATTCGGCGGATACAAAGTGCTTCATCATGTCCAACTTCTTCGCTACGGGGTAAAGCTGGAAGTTCGAACAAAGCATCGAGCGTAGTTGTTTGACGGTTTTCATCAAGGCTGTTGCATGCAAATCAATTGATAAAGTAGCATGAAAAATCACTAAAATCGATATAGTTTTTAATGCATACGTTATTGCTAATGCTTTACTGAAATGTAGTCCCTTTTTAGCGCCCCTAAGATCTTGCACCCTTGGCGAGGGCCAGTCTGGCCAACCACACGCTACCGCAGTGTACCAGGCATTCAATTTATCCTAACATATGCGCGATAATCGGTGAATTTTGCCTACTACGGATAACAACTGAACAACGGAGAAACGAGATTGTTTTATTCCAAGGGACTGGCAACCATATCCCTACTCAATGTGTTTGACAGTAGCCAACATCTACTGCCGGTGTGGGTATTATTTGCAAAAATCTGGCTAAGATTTCAAAATACTACCCATCTGCCAGCATACCGGTTTTGCAGAACGAAACGAACAGAACGTATAGCGTTGTCATGCTGTTTCATTTACGCAAATGGTTAGATGTTCACTGCAAAAACATGGCTGCCTAGCAGGACCGTGTTTTATTCACATTTAGACCACTTATACTTTCCTCCATTCCAACAAACACACGATCAAAAGAGAGAAATAAAACGACCGAGTTTATGTATTTGGGTGTCACCATGGTTTCCTATTACACTGCAGTCGCTTTTTACGCGGTTTTTTACGCGACTATTTTTACGCGAATTTCGGAATTTACGCGGTTTTTACGCGGTTTTCGGAATTTACACGGTTTTTTTAACGCGGATCTCGGAATTTACGCAGTTTTCGGAATTTACGCGGTTTTTTACGCGATTTTCGGAATTTACGCGTTTTCTACGCGGTTTTCGGAATTTACGCGGTTTTTTTACGCGATTTTCGGAGTTTACGCGGTTTTGATTTACGCGGGACGTATCCATCGCGTAAAAAGCGACTTGAGTGTATATACCTTTTATTGCATTACAGTTTCGCACCAATTTTACCTGCGATTTATATTTATCATGCTTCAGTGAAAGAGAATAAATATTTTTCAGGGAGAAATTAATCGAGATATTATCAACTCTCTTTCTTTAGCGGAAAAATGGCTTTCTTTCGCTGCTCCCTGCTCACTTCTCAATGCACTTCTCAGTAATCAATGCTTACTGCTTACTGCTTACTGCTCACTTTTCAGTTTGCACTTCTCGCTTCTCACTTCTCTCTTCTGGAAATTTTTCAAAATTCAAAACCTATACGATGTTAGAATTTCATTAAATTTAGCACACGAGCATATTTTGCTGACTTATTAATGTGTGTTTAGGTGTACCACCATCACTTCAAGGATATACCTATGTATGTAAGAAGAATAGAGGTATAGATAGATAAGAATCCTTCCAACATAAGCATACGGCTACTTGATCAACGATTTCGCCATACAAACTGAACTTGCGTGATGGGAAAAAAGGGAAAGGGTGTGTTAAACTCCTATCGGGCCTTTAGGGGGGCCATCTCCCAGGTAATTCAAGCAGATCACACACGTCTGTCCTCTTCTTCTTCTTCTTCAGTATAGAGCCGAGGTGGCTCGTGCTGTTTCAAACACTCGTCTCCATTCAACTCGGTCTGGGGCCACTCGTCGCTAATTTCCTAGTCGAAGTCGCAAATCGCTTTCGACCTGGTCGAACCATCGTGCACGTTGGGCCTCCCTGTTCTTGGTGCCGGTGAGGTTGTTGAAGAGGATTATTTTCGTCGCACTGTCGTCCGGCATCCTTATGACGTATCCGGACCACCGTAGCCTGCCAACTTTCGCTAGATGTACGATGAGAGTCTCCCCAAGCAGTGCCTGTAGCTCGTGATTCATACGCCTCCGCCACTCTCCGCTTTCAGTTTGTACTCCGCCAAATATCGTCCACAGCACCTTGCGCTCGAACACGGCAAGGGCGCGTATGTCCACCGTGAGCAGCGTCACGGCCTCAAGTCTATAAAGAACTACCGGTCTAATAAGGGTTTTGTACATTGTTAGCTGCGTGCGGCGGCGTACGCTTCCTGATTGTAGCGTTTTACGAAGGGCAAAGTAGGCCCGATTTCCCGCTTGGATGCGCCGCTGGATCTCCTTGCTAGTGTTGTTGTCCGCGGTCACCAGCGATCCCAAATACACGAACTCTTCTACCACTTCTAGTTCGTCGCCGGTAACGGTTACCGTCCGTGGCAGACGCGCATTTGTTTCGTTTGAGCCTCTTCCTTTCATGTATTTGGTCTTCGACGCATTTATTTTTAGCCCAATTCTCCTAGACTCCGCATTCAGTCTGGCGTAGATTGCCTCCACCGTCGCAAAGTTCCTGGCTATGATATCAAAGTCATCTGCAAAGCCTAGAAGTTGGCTACCCTTGGTAAAAATCGTACCTCTTGTATCGATGCCCGCTCGTCGGATCACCCCCTCAAGAGCGATGTTGAATAGCATGCAGGATAAACCGTCACCTTGTCTCAACCCTCGCCGCGTCTCGAAGGGACTCGAGAGTGTCCCAGAGTTGCGTACGAAACACATCACTCGATCCAATGTAGCTCTGATCAGTCGCGTCAGTTTTTCCGGAAACCCGTGTTCGTGCATTATCTGCCATAGCTTGTCTCGATCGACTGTATCGTATGCTGCTTTGAAATCAATATAGATGTGATGCGTGGGCACGTTGTACTCCCGACATTTCTGCAAGATCTGTCGGATAGTAAAAATTTGGTCCATAGTAGCGCGAGCCCCCATGAAATCCCCCTGATAATTCTCTACGAAAGCTTGTGCTATCGGTGACAACCGGCGTAACAGGATCTGGGAGAGTACCTTGCAGCAGTCTAGCCGATCACCATTTTTGTAGATGAGACAAACCACTCCTTCCATCCATTCCTCCGGTAGCTTTTCCTCCTCCCAAATCCTCGAAATAACCCAGTGTAGAGCCTTTGCTAGCGTTTCTCCGCCATGCTTATAAAGTTTTGTCGGTAGGCGGTCCTTGCCAACAGTTTTACTGATCTTCAGCGGCCCGATTTTTCGTTTGACTTCTTGGAGATCAGGTGCTAGGACATTACTATCTTCTATGGGTGCTCCTAAATTAATTTCTGTTTCTCCTCCTTCTGAGACTTCGCCATTGAGGTGTTCATTGAAGAACTGCTTCCATCTGTCAACCAACTCGCGCTCGTTTGTAATTAGATTCCCTCCCACGTCCCTACACATGCCAGGTTTCGGTGTGTAGCCCTTCCGAGTTTGGTTCACCTTCTCATAAAACTTGCGCGTGTCATTAGCTCGGAATAGTTGTTCTAATTCTTCACGATCTCTGTTCTCCTTTTCGCGCTTTTTCCTCCTCAGGATCGTGGTCAACTGGTTCCTAGCTCGTCGATATTTGGGTAGGTTCTCTCTAGTGGCAATATTTAAATATTTTTTTCCAAGCAGATTTTTTCCCCTCTACCGCTTGTTGGCATTCCCCATCAAATCAATCGTTTTGTATATTCCGAGGTTTAATACCTAGTGCCGCGGTAGCGGCCTCTCCGATGGCCGAGCGTATTCTGCCCCAACCGTCTTTGAGGTTTGAAGCACCTAACTCCTCGGAAGAAGGCAGTGCCTCATTCAGTATTCGCGCGTAGTTCTCGGCAGCTTGTGGGTTATCTAGCTGCCTGATGTTCAGCCGAGGAGAGCGGTTTTCACGTGTTCGGTATACGGTTGGCAGCTTTGAGCGCACATGAACTGCTACTAGGTAATGGTCAGGCCTCGGGAAGCTGCGAAGTTTATACATCGTTGGCCGTTATCGTTCGTGTCGGTGTGCAGGCTATGGGGTCCTACCACCGGTCTCCATTCGTCGTCCTTGTTCCATCGCCTAGGTCGATGCCGAATATTTCGCTCCGAATTTGCTTGAATTTTGTAAGTGTGATTTAATTTAGGTGTGTAGCCGTACTGGGGCAACACTACCGAGTCTCGCGATGGGGCTGCCATCTTATAGTGGCGAGACTCACTATACCTCCTTCCTGGTTAGTGTACGACCTTAGTTTCCACCGGGGATGGTTACCAGATCTCCGCTAAGGTTGCTCGGCGACATCACCATGCTTAACTGAACGGCCCATCATACCAAACGCATTTTTTCCATGTGGATCCAAACTTTTGCAGAGTAGTGTACATGTTTGGATTTTAACTTCTACTTCTACTGTTCTGTGTACTGTAAACGCTTTGTAGATGATTTATGGCACCACGGCCACTGAACGCCGACTGTTGCCGGCAACCCGTCGTCGTTGGACATTTTAAGCATAAGAACCTCTTTTAAAATCTAAATTGGAAGTGAACGTAAAGGCACTTCCTGGCTCTAGGGAGTAAGATTGGTTGAAATTACTGCACCGGTAGCAGTAGCTATACTGCAAAAAGACGATATCACAAAAGATCAAATTACTGGTCGCAGTGATAATGTTCATACCAATATTCAATTGACCAACGTTGGCTAGAAGCAGGTAGAGGCAATCTTTCGACGGCATACATTTAGTCTGCCATTGTACTGCATTTAATAACATTATTAAATGTATTATCAAGTTTAATTCATCGTTCTTAAAAGCAATATAAAACTGAAAAAAATCGCTAAAAACGAGTTTATTCCAACTGTATCATTATGTATTTACGTTTCAAATGTAATAATACATCTTTTTGATTGCGTTCTTATATGTACCATCCTAGATCGACCTTTCAGACAATTATTGTAAAGATGTGAGTACACCTCTTTTATCACCAAATTATAAAAAAAACATGGTTTGAACTTAAATGAAACACAATTATTTCTAGAACCGATTCAAGTTCGTGTTCTAGAGCACCCTTATCAACTGTAAACAATCCTAAAGTTCATTGCTACTGGCGTACTATCTCCTCACCGACAACGGACGGTCCACCCGAAGTCTCGTGATCGAGGCGCTCCCGAGTTCAAAGCCCTTCGTTAGTTAGTTAGCCGTTCAAAAGCGTACTCCCCATCAAACAAACATCGGCGCTAACTAACGAGAACAAAAAATTACGTATCAAATCTTCGAGTCATCGCCACCGGACTACGCCGTCTCCGAAATAAACCCACGGCGGACGCTCGGTTCGCTCCTCCCCGGTGCACCCCACGCTCACTATCAGTCAATACCGCTTGGACGCCGTATCCTTCACCTCGCTCGTTGATCCTGCCCGATCTCGGGCGGGCAGACAACGGCTATAAAAGTGGCCGCCGTAAAAAATAATTCCACTACGGCAAAATAACAACAGCTCATGGCAAATATAAAAAAAAACATACGCTTGAGCTCAAAATTCCATTCCGCGACCTGCACGATTAAGTCCAACCAGGATGATGAAAACAATGAAATGAAATAAACATTTATTATTTCTTATTTACCAGTTGTAAACCGTCGAGATTTGCTCGCGAATTTGCTGGAACATAGGGTTCATTAAAATTCAGCACAGTGATCCCGCGAGCTATTCGATAATGATGACGACGATGCACCTCCCGCAATGTCCGTCGTGCGTTCCGAAGCCGCAAAGACCCCGAAAGGTCTCAATCGGAGCGGTCGCGATTATGATGCTCATCCCCCTGCCCCCCTGTCTGCCCTCCCTCCAACTATGTCGCTCATTATGGCGGCCCCAAATGCAGCACACGTTCTGCTGCTATCGAATGCACATGTAGTAGGTACGCGACCATAAAAAATAGACCTATAGCGATCCGGTTATGACGGATCGCCACAAATGGCCCTGGCGATGAGCCGCTGCTGGTCGGCGCGCAGTTGATAAACGAGAATTCGCCTTCACATGCTGTTTTTTTATCAATGTTATTTTTTCCGTACACAAGAAATTGTCGTATATTATGACGCGGTGACGGCGCCGCACACGGCGAAGGTTCAGGACGGCGCAGCGCCGATGATCGTAGCGAGGTAATTGACATCGATCCGGCAACGAACGTGGCGACGCTTTTCTGGACCTGTGCTGAATTAGACTCACGGATGTGCTTACCGGGAAGTGAAACCGTGGTTCCTTCGGTTTTTGACAATGGACAATGCCACATCTCATGTAAAATAAATGTAAACAAATCGTCGATCTATTCCGCCATAACCAAAGAAGGTCCTCCGAATGCAGAAGGAATTTCAATTTGACACCGCAAGCGTCGGCCTACCCAACGGCTGCACTGGCGGCACGGGGCGCGAAGCAGAGGTTCGTGGTTTAACCAAAGTCCAACTTGTGTGTATCGCAGCTCTCCAATCGACTATAGCGAAATATCGTCAAGGAAATCGGACCAAGAACACACAGCTGATAGTCGCCATGCTGATGTAGCAACACAGACGCTGTAATTACCCCATAAACACTGTGTGTGCCATTAGTCAGTCCGTGGTCCGTGTGTCTATGGGAGAATGCCTGCCCAAGCACGAACAGCTGTGAGCGAACAAGGCACAGCGTGTGCATCTGGGCCTTAATCATATGATCTTAGCATACAAACGATCGAGCGAGAAATACAAGAAGTTTCAAATTTCCCCCCGCCAGCCCGCCGCTCAACCTCAACCACCAGTTTCCGCTAGGGTGCGAACTACCCCCGTACCTTGCGTCCGTCCGTCCGTCCGTCCGTGAACGAAAACCCACCCAGCGCTATAAATAGCCCGTTTAAGATATATGACTTCAACTATTATGAACTCACTTCAGCAGGCAGCCGTGGTCGCCTTGCTACAGCGAAGACAAAAATAGAGTTGTTTGCCGTTGTGCTGTGACACCAGCGTGTATAATGGTTCTTCGCCAATGTTGGGACTGGGACGGATCCGTATGTACTGTGTACGATGTATAGATACGGTACATGTACGGTGGTGCTGCACAGCATGAAGCCGAGAAGAAGAGAAAAAAAAATAAAATAAAACCTGCCCACAGCTGATACGAACATGATCGCACTGCGACGATGCGATGGCATAATCTTCGCTTTGACACGGCCTAAGCTGGAGGTAAAAGTTCTCATGTCTCATGTATGGCAGTATGCACCACGGCATAAGTAATGGCTTATACGAGATCGCCGCAAGCAGTGCTTTGGCAAAACAGCAGGCAGCCCCCTAGAACATCCGGACAAAAACACAGAGGGCGAACAAAATCTAGGTCATAGCAGTTATTCTTTTTTTTTTTTGCTTTTCTCGTTTTATTTTGCTCGCCTGTTTCTCCTTGGGTTTTACGATTTATGCTGTTTTTGTTGTGCTCTATGGGACTCATCTAGCTGCTTTTACTACTTTACTAGGCTAGACTGGGTGAGTTTTGGTTGTTGATGTTTGCAAATCTCTGCTGCACCTTTTTTCATGACTGTACCCCGATTTGATCTCTCTTCTATGTGCATCCAACGCATATATACGAAAGATATCTGAAAACAAAACCGAAAAAAATGCGAAGGAACTTACTAGACTAAACTAGAAAATAAATAAAAAATGACAACATTGTAAGAAACCGCAAATAGACTCGGCGTGATTATGATGAAAAATGCGAATTGCGTGTAAATCGTGTGCGCTGAAACCGGGAGAGCTAGCTATGAAAAACATTCCTACTAGTTAATTAATGATCACTCGATCAACGAAGACGACGACGACGACGACGACAACGACGAAGACTCTGCTGATGACAGTAACAACAAAGTAACAACTTCTTGTCGTCGATCAACTCCGGACCGGTCTAGCTAGGACAGAACCAAAGTCCGTGGTGCAGTGGTTAAGATTGAGAAATCAAGCCATAAATTATCTCATAATGTCTCTGGGTGGAGCAATCGGTAATCGGTGCACTTAAAACATTCTTTAAAACGTCATGTGCACTGCTTCGCACACAAAGTTAGAGACCGAACTTTTTACCTTCAGCGCATAAGCGCAGCTCAGGTGATACGAACGAAACGAACGTCTATTTAAATCATATATTACTTGATTAGCATTTTTTAACCTCACCAAGAAGCAAAACACAGGTCTAAAGTTTGCTCAATCAGCTGTAAATAGCATGCTCGCAAAGTGATATATTGTAGATTTTACTCATTTAAGCGACCGTGTTTCAAGGTCGCTATCAGGTATCAGTAAAATTGGCACAAGCCGGCTGCTTTTCCTCGACATTGTTTCGGTCGGCGCACATTTTGAATCGGAGGCAGACCGTGAACATTCCCCAAATTATTGCTTCATATTCTGTCTGATCCGACTGTCTCCTCCTCTAGGGAAAGAAGTAAAATTAGAAAACACTGCTCTGGTTCCGGGTACTGTCAATGTTAAAAGGGACCTTACATCTGAAATGAGAACGGTTTATAACTATCTTCGAGGAATGTGAATACTGTGATACTATTGTTGTTTTGTTGATAATAATTCTTAACATGTAAAGTGAAAATACACCGTTTGGTACGACGAAACTTAACGTTTCATCGCACAGTAGTCCAAAAGGGCGAAAAATGGAACTTGTTTTCCTAATGTGTTTTGTTTTCATTTTATCATTTATGGTTTTCAGCACTTTTGTTCGTATGAATATCCCCCTTAGTCTAAAACTTTCAAAAGTTAATCATCGCTGACTATAATGAAAATAAGAAAATAGCTTTTTTGTGCAATATAGTATAGTAATATAGGCATAGTTGCCTAGCAAAGTTGTAAACAGTATAAAAACAAGCAACTTTGCTGAAGAAATAAAATTTCTATCTTTATCGAGTGCTGAACTATAGGGCATATTCTTTAAAAATTGGTTTTTCATACTTATATTTTCTTCGTTGCATTTTACAAGAGCACAATGTTCTAGGCAATTTTACACTAGTTAACAAAGTAAAACAAAAAGCGTGGACTCAGTTAGCTGAACGAGATGTAAAATTGGCCGCTGAATCCGAAAATGAGGTCAGAAAAATTTAAAGTAGGATAGTTTTTGAGATATGTACTAAAGTTGAAATTTCGCTTAAAGAAAGAAAGTACATTTTTATGTTTATTCCGCTATTCTAAGTATTCTAGATTTAAATTAACAACGTGGATAGCAGCAACGTGTAGTGCTACGGTCTATAATATCTGGTAAAAAATATGGGAATTATAAGTCGACCAACAATTGAGTATATTTTTCGTTTTGTAAACTTATCCACGGTGCCTAATTCTGCGCACTTTCTTGCCCATGTTCCTAATTCTGCGCATGTTTGCTCCTAATTCTGCGCAGCCAAAAAGCGAAAATAAATAGTCCTGCCATGCTGTTTATGTCTTTATACACTGAAAGCACACCAAAAAATCCGGCATTAACCATTATCATAATTAAATCCATGATCCGGCCTTCTTGTGCTCTCCGGGTGGCAAAGGAATATTGTTATCATTTTGATTGCCTCATTTTAAATATTTTATTCTCGATAACGTGAAGGGCGAATTGATTTGGGTTTTCTGCATACTGAACATTGCACTTTAGACTAATACCAAAAATTGTGTTTTCATATAGAAACCACTGCCCCACTCTCTGACAGCCGCTTGAGGTTGAACATTAAAAAAAATAGAAGACATGCTTTCATGAATTGGCGCTCGTGGGTTCGGACCCCGAGACACAGCATAGGATTCCAATCAAGATAAAGATTCTACTTGAATTTTCATGCCTCTATACCTCAGCCATTTGGGTGAGGTTGCGTATTCTTTCGCGCTTTCTTCGTAGAATACATTACTGCGCAGAATTTGGAACATGAATAAAAAATCTGTGCCTAAATCTGCGTATTATTGCATCGCAGTTTTCTAAGGAAAGCAATGCATGCAATCACTCTTTTTGTCTAAAACATGACTAAAACTAATTACTCTTTCTAATTATGCTGGGTAATTTGATCATTGCAAAGAATTTAGATCATAAATTTGTTAATTTTCTAGCAAGACAATCTTAGCGTTGGTGCTAACGACGATGTTTTCTGTGACATAAAATACTTTCAGTTTCACGTTAAATTATGTCGCTCTCAAATATTATGACCCATTTGTGAATAATGGCGTAATATTCAACAGACATTTATAAAAAAAATAACGCAATGATCATAGTTATGCACAATGTTAAAAAATACTTATATAAAGGAAAATGCGCAGAATTAGGAGCTGCGTAGAATTAGGGGCGTTCACGGTACTGTAGATATTTGAGAACTTGTTCACAACAAAACAAAAAAGAACGGATTTTTATGGAATAATTTCAACTTTATCAAAGATGTTAGAGAGAGAGAGAGAGAGAGAGAGAGAGAGAGAGAGAGAGAGAGAGAGAGAGAGAGAGAGAGGGGGGGTATTTGTTGCATGTGGACAAGTAAGAGGGTGTTGGCAAGAGCATGATATTCAATATCGTTTATACGCAAACATAACTGTTTTAGTAAAATGGTTATAACTTCTACAATTTTCAATCGATTGTTGTCATTAACCCTCTGATTTCTTTGTTTTTTATCGACCTTCAAAATTCACATAAGACGAAATTTTTAAAATGCGTTAATCTGGTCTAAAATCTTTGATAAAGTTGAAATTATTCCAAAAAAAATGCGTTCTTTTTTGTTTTGTTGTGAACAAATTCTCAAATATCTACTGTACTATTATTCTTACAGAAAATTGAAGTTCAACTAATCGATAATAAATTTTTTCCTCTTTAATATGAAAAAAGAGTTTTAAAATTGGTGCATTACTATGCCGGCTACTGCCGGAGAAATTTGTATTTATGTACATGTACTTTCTTCCTGTGAGAACTTTAGAACATATCTCAAAAACTTTAATTTTTTCTGACTTCATTTTCGGATTCAGCGGCTAATTTTACATGAAAAATAACCATCAGCTTACTGAGTTCATAAATGCTGTTAACTAGTGTTATCGAAGCACTCCAAATACACATTTTTGCAGAAGACCGCAAGTCTCTTGGACCTTTACCTGCTAAGTTATCACATATTCAAGCTTGGAAATTTCCATAGCTTCACGAGCCCATGAGGTAAAATAGGGCAAGTGGATTTATGAAATCAGTACTTCATCTTAAAGCTTAAGTCAAGTATCATAAATTTGTATGGGTTCCGCTTGTCCCCAACGACCCAAATGAGAGTACGGCAAGCATACGTTTTATGTGTTTCGCATTCGCTATAGGCTCGATACACGTCCATTCTTTTGTGTTAGTAGATAGACGCATGGTTGCTTCGGCAAAGTTATAGACAATATAAAGGCAAACAACTTTGCTAAAGAAATGATATTTCTATCTCTATCGAGTGCAGAGCTATAGAGCATTTTCTTTGGAAATTCTTTAGAAATGAGTTTTTTATACTTAGCGCATGTTGGTTGCATTTTACAAGAATATATGGTTCTAAGCGACTATTGAAAGACTCAAAATACACGTTTCCGCAGAAGATTGCAAATCTCTAGGGTCTTGCCTTAGAAAGTTATCGCTTATTTTAGCTTTATTTTTCCTGAAAGTCACGAGCCAAAAACAATAACTTTGTAAAGAAAGATCCTAGAGCTTTGCAATCTTCTGCAAAATCATGTATTTTGAGTCTTTCGATAACCGCCTAGAACCATATATTCTTTAAAATGCAACCAACATACGCTAAGTATGAAAAACAAATTTTTAAATAATTTCCAAAGAAAATGCTCTATTACTCTGCGCTCGATAGTGATAGAAGTGTCATTTCTTTAGCAAAGTTGTTTGGGTTGGTTACCCGATCTTCACTAAGGTTGCTCGTATTCCGGTTGGTACCACGGCGAGGTAGGGATAGAAGCTGCTGAATAAGAGGCTAATGACCACTGTGGGGTCAATTTTATAACTGCAGATACGCGAGGAACCGATGTTACGCATTACCCAGCCACTTACCAGCCCGGCTGGTTGGACACCAATAGAAAATTCCCTTTGTGTCGTCGCTCTTGATGTAATAAACTTTTTTTTCATGGGTAGTACGTCTTCTCTAATCTAATCTAATCTCACACTAACGCAGCCAATTCTGGAAGGCATCCTGGAAAATGACGATTACTTGAATCAATCATTTTTCTTGTCAACGGCCAGGCCAACTGCGCAGCATGTACCGCAGAGAGAATTCCAAGGAATCAAGTGGAACCAGAAAAAATACCTAATTCCATTAAACTCCTTGAAATCAAGGGGAAGGAAGAGAGCGTGGACTTCCCGTACCAAACGCTTCCCATATACATAGATGATTTATTTGCAGTCGTTGGGAGTATATTTGCTAATAAAGGTCAAGTGATACTCCGGACCCTCAGGGATCAACTAATGGCATTTAGACCAGAAGCCAGGCTGCAATTGGCCAAGGATATAGCGCCTTATTTCGCTCTCTAAAAATAGATTAGTTTGCTAAAAAAATTAATTTAAATCATATAATACTTGAAAATAAAGTCGTGTGGTTTAATGGTTGCCTAAAACTACATTTGTAAGGTTAGGAACTGAAAACCGCACGACCCCGCACCTCCTAGTTTGGCTACTCAATTACACAAATTGAAGTATTTCCAGGATGGGATGGGTAGAGCTATATTGAGCGCTTTTTCCTAGTTGCCTTCCCAATTTTCATACCCATTTTTTCATGGGCAGTACATCTTCGTTGGAAAACTGATACTACTCAAGTAGTGATGTAATAAACTTGAGTGGTATCAGTTTTTCTAACGAAGATGTACGAATACAAAAATTAGCATTACGTACAGATATACATGTTAATAAATCGTATATGAAGCACAAACTTGGCATATCCGTACTATTTTGGAGGCGATATACGTGATTAAGAATAATGTTAAGCATTACGACTATGTAAATATTTATATACGTTAATATCCGATAAATGCGCAACTCGCTTCGTACTGCTATACAATGTTGTGCTGAAAATCGTGTGTATGTCAGTTAATATCATTATATACGATAGAAAATCAACTTGGTCTACTTAGTTACGATTTCGAATTTGTTAAGAGATATTTACGATAATTTTCGTACATTGATATACGAGTTGGTACTAGCTGGGCGGTATCCCAGCTATAATACTAAAAAAATGCGCGACTGTGCCAAGCATGGAAAACAGCATGCAAGTGGATATTATTTACACAGATTTGAAAGCTGCGATCGATCGTGTCGATCACTCTATCTTATTAGTTAAAATTGAATGTCTCGAAGCCTCAATACACTTTACAAAGTGACTAAAACATTGAGTCGAACAGTTTTGTTTCCCTTTCTGGTATTCCGCATAGGAGTTACCTGGGATTTACCACTGCTGCTGATCTCTTTATTCCTCAATGACTTGTGCTTTATTATTTTGAATTGACACATTTGAATTCCTTCTCTAACTGGTGCGAAACTTATTGATTATCAGTGTATCGAAATGTTTTGTGATTTCACAAAACGTAAGAAAAACCTTACAAAGGTCGGCTGAATGCCTCTCAGATAAAAGTATAAGCGTCTTCCTAGCAGCACAGTCGGTGTAAAGTAGTTGAAGTGTCTGATATATGACTAATACAGGTTAAATAATTTTATTTATTTATTTACTATTTGATGGGTCTTTCAACCGTTGGTTGGTTCGCCCCAAAGGTTAAATAAGTTACTTCAACTAAATGTGCTAGTCGCGTATTAAAAAGGCAAAGCTTAGGTGCTACATTTCGTTATCGATACTTGACCTTCTATTTTTTTGTATTTTTATCACAGCCTGCTGGTAGAGTACAGGACAATTGCGGGGCTGATGCTATGATCCTATTGACTCTAAAAGCCTCTCCCAACCGAGCTTCGAACATGCGACGAGTCTCTTTCTCAGTCTCTCTCTCTCTCTCTCTCTCTCTCTCTCTCTCACTCACACACACACTCTTTCTCTCTCTCCATCCTCTCTTTATTTATCTCTATAGCTGCCAATATTTATCTCATCTCATCTCTCTATTTCTCTGTATTTTTGTTCTAGTTCTCTCTCTCCCGCGCTCTCTCTCTCTCTCTCTCTCTCTCTCTCTCTCTCTCTCTCTCTCTCTCTCTCTCTCTCTCTCTCTCTCTCTCTCTCTCACACACACACACACACACACACACACATGCCTGTTATAAGCAGGCTTCCTGTATGCTCGGCGGATAATCTTAATTTTCAACGATTTACTGCAAAACACAGAGAACTTATTTTTACTCTGTCGAAACTCACCCTTTCCATGTTTTTTTTTCTTTTTAATGTTGATGCTTTGAATGTTGATTTCTTTTTTCATTAATTTCCTTTGTTCCTTCTGGATAACTATAGAATGCTTGCTCTGAGGGTTGCTGTGCCAATCGTTTTAGTCGGTCTGGTTTCTGATGGACGATTCTTACAGGGTGTTTTAATTCTCTTTCATATACGAAGCAATAGTTTAATAGTTTAATCTCTAAAGTGCGGTGGTCTCTGAACTGTAAAATATGAGCAAACAGAAGCCTGCTTACGAGCAGACGTATGTACAGCAAAGTGAAATATAACCTTCAACGTTAGTTCAATAGCCGCTAAATCAAATCAAACCAGAGAAAGTGGGAATATTTCTTAAATTTAGGAATGAAAACTGAATGTATTTTTAAAATGCATTTTCGAGTGTGGTGAGAGGCTGTAAGAGTCAATAGGATCAGTAGCCCCACCATTGTGCTGTACTCTTACAGCTGGTTGCGAACAGTCCACATCAACGTACCTAATTGCCGAAAAGCATTGAAAATTTTGTCGGAGGGAGTGAAGTGAATTTTGTTCCAAAACTGGATCTAATAATGTCTTATTATCTTTCAACCAATTTTGTAAAACAAGCATTTTAATCCATTTCGTACCACGAACTGGAGTTATTCGTTGTCATTTTTACAACCTTTCTGGTCTGGATATAAACCGAGGTTTGAAAGTTACCCCTTCGGTTAGGTCAGAGATCCAATGAACGGTCAGCTCATAGAAGAAATATGTTCATATGAAAACCAACATGTAAGCCGAATAACCTTAGACTTCTATTTTCAGACATGTATTAGAGTTTATTCTAAAAAATGTTGTATATAATCAATAAGTAGCCATAATTTAATTGGTTGGTTCAAGAAGTTAAGTAATGAGTCTTAGTTAGAACTATTGAAACATGCCAACCAACATTTGGCGATGACTTTCAGAACGCAGGCGCCACTCGGATGTGTACGAAAATTAGTCGACTATTATCACGCATTCCTTTTTCTGCGCAATCAAAATTCCTGAATACGCAACTAGCGCTTTAATCTTTATTTTCACTCTTTTTCAAAATAACATCATCAAAACATGTTTACCACCAGCAGCTGGGGCACAAAAACTGTCACTCACCCAATCTGATATCTGCACATTCACCACCACCGGGTGAGCCAGAGAGAGAGAGAGGGAGAAAAAAACCGCCATCAATAACTGCGTGGCGCTCGCCGATCCCCGGGTTACCTTAAAAGCTGTTTGTTTTGCTATTTTCCCACTTTTTATTATCATTACTATTATTATTATCAATCATTTCTTCGTTTTCGTACGACGTTCGTGTCGGCTCCGGGTCTGCCCGCACTGCATGCCGAGCTGCAATGCAACCGGGATGCAGGTCGGTCGTGCCGCGGATACCACGCTGCCACATCGATCGCACATGGCGTAAACAAACGCGCGCGCCGCCGCCGACACGCGCACGGTTGCCTCGCGCTGCACTTCATGTCGATTGATCACGCGACGATCGAGTGATTTCAATGCTTCGCAATGTGCGGTCGAAGTCGAAGAAGATTCCCCACACATCCATCAGCCCATTTCGTTTACTGATATGCGAACGCAGCACCACAGTTTATCTAATCAACTTCAATCTTCAATTACTTCTTTGTTTTTTCAGATGCGATCAGAAGCATATATTCGAATTGGGGGGTTGGTGATGATCCCCCTGCTGATTACACTGCTGTCGTCATTCATGCCCCATGTGGATGCATCACCGGTTCCCGCTCCGGCGAATGGGAATGACAGCGAGCTTCTACACCAGATGACTCGGTCTCGGTATTGCGGTCGCAAGTTAACAGAAACCCTGGCCATGCTGTGCCAAGGCCGCTATCCAATGATGGGCCACCACCGATCCGGTAAGTCCGACTCCGTCGAAACATCCACAGTCATTCACATGCTAATAATTATAAATCACCTTTTGTTTCGCTTGCAGAATATCTCTCCGACCAACCGCAGGTCCCGGTGGAGGTTGAAGTGGCCACGCTTCCGGAAAACGCTCCATACGGATTTCCCTATTCGCGAGCCAAGGGCCACCGAAGGGTCCGCCGGGCGGGTATATACGACGAGTGCTGCAAGAAAAGTTGTTCGTACAACGAGCTAAGAAGTTATTGCGAATGATCTGCTTCCGCGGCAGTGTCGTCTCCTAAGCAACGGACCAACGGACAACCATTATTGTCCGACCTTTTATTCCCCTTCGACATCCGGCTTCATGGGTGCGTCAACGGAGGGGGTTTCTGCGGCAACGTTATAGGACCGCCCTGGTGGCAGGCTGTTTGGGTATCTCAGGCGCAACGATCACCACAAAAAGGGGCAACTAAAATGAGCGTATGTTTGATGTGGAAGAAAGATTTTTTTTTCTCAACGAAAGCTTGTTAGTTAGATAGTTAGTTTTTCAACTGCATTGACATTCTCTTTGCAAAGCCGTATAGTGTTTTGAGGGTAAACAAAATTTACGAATGAAGAAGAAGAAAAAAAAACAAAGAAAACAATATGGGACTGAAGTATTTTAAAAGCAACACTAGTGCAGTGGAAAACGAAATATTTTTAAGTCAAAAGCATGCATTTCTGTGTTTAGGAACAAGGAACGGACGTCCCTTAATTCGTTTGTAAACAACCGAAAAATCACTACTTTTTAAGAGTTCTTTCCTTGTTCCGTACAAGTTACTCCTTTGTATTTATTAGATCCCCTGTCCTGATTAGTTAGAGCAAACTACAAATTAGTCTATTATAAGCAAACTATTACGGACGATTCAAATGCAAATGTATGCAACTTTGTCGATTTATTTATTATCGCTCAACATAATATCCATTTCTAGTTTGTCTCGAACAACAAATTAGGGATTCTAGAGATTTTAATTACCACAAAAAATTTGAGGGAAAAGGAAACGAAAGGAATTAGTCGCTTTCGCTGGTTGCGTTTAGTGTATCAATTTGTTATATCAGAAATGGATCACATGATAAAACTAAATTCTCCTATCGTTTCCCGAGAAAAGCACACAAGTAGGTACTACTCACTGACGAATAGTTTTGCTTGCGTCTTTTCCAATTGTGACCCTCAACATTCTATTAACTCTAGCTCGTAAGCCATCATTTACTGAATCGATTGTGATCATCTCACTTCTAGACACACACATGTATGAAAGAAGTAAAATAAAACTGTGCGAAATTCTAAAGCAGGTCATTGATATTTTTTACAACTTTAAGCCCGTGTGTTCTTATTTGCCGGGATCCGAAATTTCCTCTGTTGTTATCATGGAAAGGTAACGCTTAACTCTCGTACCACCAGTTGGAAATGATCTCTTTCGCTAGCAATAAAATCACGTTTCTTCACTTTGATGCAGGATTTGCCTCCTCCTACGATTCTAGTTACTTTAGGAAGGGTCATAGAGATTACGATTAGGTGTAAGGTCGGATTGTGAATGAAAGAAAAGTCGAAACTTTTTTCTCGATTAAATTCTCCTATCAATAGTAATTAGACTTTTCTTTCCGTCAATTCTCGTACTCTACTTAGACGCTCATAAAAACTTTAGTTGGATAGGCAGTGTGTTTTCCATAGGGGTCACAGTTGTTTTTGAGAATAAACTAAACACCCAAATATTCAAATAATGGTAGAAATTTTAGTTTAATTCAAAAGTAATATTTGTGGCCGTATTTATTCGATGACAACCTACGAAGAATAATAACCTGATGGATGCAAAACCACATAATTTAGCCTAGGGGACCATTGAATGGTACAAAACTTGGATTCCGTTAAAACTAGGTTAAAACTACCTAAAACGCCCCAAGAGCGTTCAAGCTCAGATTTTGAGTAGCAAACTTATTAATTTTGGCTACCAATAATTGAATTATTCGCAGTGACAAATAACGCGCTTTTTATTTCCCCTTGTTAATTTTTTGGTTGGAAAACTACTCAGAATCTGAGTTGGTACACTTTATGGGCATTTTGAGTAGTTTTAACCGAAAAAAAGCAAAGCCTAGGGCTCAAACGTCTTTCTAAGACTTGACCCTTTTTTTCGACAGACTTCGCAGCCGGCTGTTAGAGTACATGACAGTTACGGGGCTAGTTGCAACAATCCTAACTGACTCTATCTAGCCGCACCGCCTCACAGTGGTCCAGAATCGAAAAAGAGCGGACATTAATGATTGAGTGAAAAATGCGTAATTTTTTAAGGGTGTCTCTTCGGAGAAGTTTATGAATAAAATATAGCGCATCTTTCTGCACAATTAGAGTGACCGTGAATTCACCTGTTAGGATGATACGAACTTTATTTTAAATAAATTCAAAAAAAAATTTCCTTCAAAATCTCTGTCAAAATCAAAATTTTACCGGTTGCGAAACATAATGATGTGTTAAAAAAGAGCAGTTTCGAGTGTTCAACAAAGTTATTCAGTATGTTAAAATACACATTTAACTGTTTGTCGCACACGGACTGTTTGTCGCTATGACGCATATTTAAGGAGTTATGAAAAAAATTCGCACTGCTAAAAACAATTTTTTTCAATTTCTGGCAACTTCTGGCTAACTAACAGCTTTCATAAGAAAGTACTATATTTCGTCTACAGAAAAAAATCCTTCAAGAGATCTCTGAAGCATCTTCAGTAAAAATTAATTGAAAAGTGTGCTACTTTTTGATAAAACATTTTATGACTCATTAAATATGCATCCTAATGAAACATATTCTTCACAAAAGTGTATATTTTAGCATACTGAATAACTTTGTAGAACATTTGAAAGCAAAAATAAAAAATACAAAAATTCGTTTCACCACAATATATGAATTCACGGTCACTCTAATAATGCAGAAAGATACGTTATATTTTATTAATAAAATTCTCCAAAGACACCATGCCTCAAAAGTTACGCATTTGTTCGTTATAGCAAATTATTGTGATTTTGGTGGTTTCATTAGCTGCCACTACTCGCATAACGGTCCCATTTATAGAAAACTCCCTATAAAATGGGACCGTTACGCGAGTAGTTAGGGTGATACAAATTTTCGCTTATTCAAATGCGTTCAAAAAGGTATGTTGTCTTCAGCAAAGTTGTAGAACAGATTAAAATAAGTAACTTTGTTAAATACAGTAGCACTCTAACTCTTTCCCTTAGAGACAAAATATAGTATTTTCACCCAACAGTTGTCTGGTTTGCGCGAAGCTGCCTGAAATTCAAATTATTTTTTTAATAGTGAGTTTTTGATTTTGATTAAAACAGAGGAGCGTTTGGTACGAAAAATGTTAGACTGAATACTGGGAAAATTTCGATCTGCGGCTAAAAATATTGGGTAGTTTGTGGTAGTGGAACTCCAACCCACAATTTCTCAGTTGATACCCGAGTGCTTTACGCATTTAAACTATACCACACCCATGTATTAATTAGTCTCAGATCTAGTTTTTGTCCCTCTAGTCCAAGCATTCCATCTTTCGCACACATACGCTCCCCCGGCGACAGTTATTATTTGTAATATCACTGCGCTTTGCTTCTACCACCGAGAAGATAGACGATTATCGACTGCATTGTGTGCGAAAAATGGAATACTTGGGACTGGAGGGACAAAAACTATATCTGAGACTAATTATTACATGGGTGTGGTATAGTTGAAATGCGTAAATCATTCGGGTACCATCCTCTGCTTTAATCAAAATAGAGTTTACGTTTGACCGCAAGAAAGTCAGATTGTTTTTCATATATTTTATAAATTATTAAAAATGCGTCTTAGCGACAAACAGTCTTCAGAGAAAATGTGTATTTGTAACTTTGTAGGCCACTTTTGCTCTGACACTGTGCTCTTTTTAAACACATAATTTTCGTAACGAGTAAGAGATAGACAGTTACTGTATTCAGCCAAGTTGCTTATTTGAGTGTTTTATACAACTTTTTTGAGGAAAGTTTTTTTTTAAAATTATTCAAAAAAAAACAAAAGTTCATATCACCCTAATAAGTTAATTCTCGGTCACCCTTATAGTGTAGAAAGATGCGCTATATTTTATTAATAAACTTTTTCGAAGACACCACCCTTGAAAAATTACGCGTATTTTTATCCAATTACTAATATCCGCTCTTTTACGATTCTGGACCACTGTGCGCCTAGCCGAGATTCGAACATACGACGACTGGCTTGTTAGACCAGAATCATACCTCGAAGCAAACTGGGCGGTCGTTTAACCAAGTTTTAGCTAAATCGAACATTTTTACAGATAAACCCATTGAAGAGTGTAGATCATCTACGGTTACGTGGCCACACCATTGCGACTTTGTCGCTTGATTTCATTCATATCGTTGTCACAAGTCGCGAGCGTGAAATGCTCGGTCGTTGTTTAAATTGTTCTAACTCTACCTCTGTGCCAACACACCCCCGCCAGCTCGATTTACTTTGTTTTCAAAATTCACGGTTTGATTGGTGGCGCTTTACTTGTTTATTTATTGTTTGGGCCCACGTCTCAAGGATTCATTTCCTCATAATCAGGACAAAAACATTTTGAGCCGGTGTTTGCTAGAAATCCATCCAATCTTACATGACCTAAACCGGTTTAACATGTTTTCGCCGTGAAGATGAGGAAATAAATCCTTGGAACGTTGGCCCAGACAACAAATAAACTAGTTCAGCAAAACATCAACAGCCCAATCGTAAATATTACCGTTGATGAAAAATCACATTCTTTGTTTATAATTTTAGTGTAATTTGCCAGTAATTACGCACCTAACGTAGGTACTTTCAGTTTTTCTTATCTCGTGGGGAAATTTATTACATTATTTATGTCAAAATTTGCCCTGCAAGCAAAATGACCTTTCAGTAAAATATTTTATTTGATTTCATGGTCCGAAATATTGCATATATTATTCAATTTGAGTTTTTTTCCAACAGCATGTAGACCCAATTGTTGCCCACTTGATTAACGTCATTTGCCTAATATTGCACATGTTCAACCCAATTGTTGCACGGCAAAGAAAAAACGAAATCAGGAAAACTATCAAGTACAGAAAATTGACATATAAAGGAGAATTCGTTAGAAACATACTTACTAATAATGAGTACCGTACCGCAACCATTTTGTCACATTTTTCAGTTCAATCATCACCCAAAAATGGTTTACTTGAATAGGTGCAATTTATTGCATTAATTAATGTAACTTTAGTTTCCAGTGTCTTTCCCTTTTAAAATTTAGACGCTGTAACTATTTCTATTCTTGAAATTTCTTCTGTAGTATGCGTTTGTGGTTGAGATTTTGCTTTTTTAAAAGAAAAGCTTTCGTTTTTTTTTTCATTCGAGCATACAAGGGAAACCTTGCCCACTAGAGATGGTCGGGTAGCGGAAAATTTGCCCGAAACCCGCACCCGCACCCGTACCCGCCGGGTTCGGGTATTGAAATAAAAATAATTTGCGGGTTCGGGTCGGGTACGGGTTCTTAATTTTTGATTTTGAAACCGGGTACGGGTCGGATCGGGTATCTCTATTGACCGCATTTAACACTAAAGATGGTCGGGTACCCGGGCCCGTCACGTACCCGACGGGTTGCGGTCGGGTTCGGGTATCAAAAATAATAAACTTGCGGGTTCGGGTATGGGTTTTAAATTTTTTTCTTAATCGGGTACGGGTCTGGTTCGGGTATTCAAATTTTCATACCCGACCATCTCTATTGCCCACTACACAACTTTCTCCTTTTCCTTTAATAGAGGCTGAGGCATTATTTTGCGCTAGAGTTTTGTTTCTCAAGAATTTCTTATGAAAAACCTCCGCACACTTTTTTCCGCTAATCGATTGTGGATTACGGATGCGAAAATTATCTCTTATTCACGAAAATTTTTACCCGTCGGTAATATCATTAGGCTTTTATAGATTTAGTCTTCAGGGAAATCGATAATTATTGATATTCTTTTAATCAGACATTTAAATAGTGGTACATTTTTAATAAGAATCGGATTAAGTAAGAATGGTGAAGCAAGGCCTCGCTTAGCAGCATTTGCAGATGATAGGAAATGGACAAAATCCTAATATTGTTCCAATTAATAACCAATATGCACAGAACACAAAAATAGGAAATTATAGTTATTTATGTAATCAAAAATTATGAATGCAAATATTTTGAAAGGAATAGAGAGTAATATGAGAATAATTTGCTTTTCGTTGAGGTCTAAAAGCTTAAATTTGATGAGTAGTTTCTTAAACCAAACTGTAAGCTTTCGGCGTATTTTGGCTTTACTAAGAGTCGGATTTTATGAGGTAATTTGTCTATGCCAAATATGTGTTTGCCAACAATCATGTTTACACATATTTGAAGGTAGTGTCATATATTTGTATTTTGACCGTTTGGAGTGCTGCGATAATATTTATATCTTGAGTCAAAAACCGTGAAATGGGCAACAATTGGGTGGTGCGGAACAATTGGCAAACTACCCTAATGTTGTTTTATAAATTTCATGTGCATTTATCTCGGAAACTACAAAACATATTGGAACAAACCCTCTTTTGTATTATTCGCATCGGTGTAAAAATTGTGTTCTATTAACAAAGTTGAATTAGTTGATGATGGGTCTCAACCTCTCAGATTCTCTTTTAGAAGTCCTAAGGACGTCCTTTACAGATGTACGATCAATCCCGCTGATATCTATGTTATCCGCAGTACCAATAATCAGTATCTACCACGGGTCATCTCGCTTAACTGAACCATACGCGGCCTTGAAACCTACAAATAGATAATAATTCTACAGATATTATCACCGGGACTTAAATTTTTTCACAGAGTAAATACGGAATCCATCGCGAAGCGACCTGGTCCAACACTAGCTTGACACTCGTTCACAGGATACGAGAAAGCACCTTATGTATAGAATTAAGAAAGTTAATTCCTGGATAGTTATTATAGTCAAATTTATGCTCCTTTCTATGGATAAGATTTTCCACCAATCTGGCTATTTTAAACAGTCGTCTTCATTCTACTCTATCCTAGTATATTTTTCGCTAATTCGCAGGCGTCACAGTCAAGCCTCAAGTCAAGACAGTCGCAAGACATTTTGAAAATTTCTCAATGACTCAATGGCGAAGATGCAGAAGTTGGCGGAACAGAAGTTAGCCTAGTAGTGCTCATGGAATAGTGATGTCCCAGTACCTGATCTTCAAAAAGTCATAGAGAAATCGGGTTGTTGACCAACAAAGTCAATGGTAAGGACCCCCTACCCCTACCGGCAGGGCTTAATAAAAATGGCCGTGAAATGCTGCCAACGGCTCTACACTGGGTTATTTCCAAGATTTCGGAGGAGGAATGTAAGGAAGGAGTGGTTTGTCCCTTCTCAAACGAGTGATCAGCACGAACGCAGCAACTATCGCGGCATAACACTAGTAAACGCCGCCTAGTAAACGCCGCCTCGATCGAGACCAGCTGTGGCAGATAATGCACGAACATCTTTTTCTGGATAAACTGATGCGACAGATCAGAGCTACATTCGATCGAGTGATGTATTTCATGCGCATCTCGAAGACACTCTCGTGACCTTCGAAACACGGCGAAGGTTGAGATAAGGTGACGGATTATCCTGCACGCTGTTTAACATCAATCTTGAAGGGGTGATCCGATGAGCGGTCATCGAAACGAGAGGCATGATTTTCTCCAAAGGTAGCCAACTTCTAATAGGCCTTGCTGATGGATTTGATCGTACTCGGGGCCTCTTTGTCTCTCAGCCACTTGTGCATCTGTAATTGTAAAGAAAATTGTCATAATGCAAGCAACAAACCCCTTTTCCTTCATTTGAATGGGTCTACACTTTATCAGCTCCCCCCTTCTGTTGCTATCCAGCCTCTTGCAAATCTGTCTTCTTTTCGGTAATTCCTATAAAGCGAAGGTAATTCCTATAAAGTAAAAAAGGCTTTATTTTACGTTTTTAAACCTCCTTCTTGTAAATAAAGTGGCCTATTTCCTCTCTTTCAGAAATCCTCTTTTGTCATCCGGCCACTTGTTTAATTGTCTATTGTACAACTGTTCAAACTGTTCAAAACCCGTTCAAACGTTTCGGAGTTATAGCAGAATATACATTCATACTCGCACGGTGCTCCCCCAGACCGTTATTATAAAAAAAATGCTCTATGAAATCGGAAGTCACCAGCCGATTCATGAGATTGTACTGCATCTCTAGTGAAATTTTCAAAATCCTCCTGCGGTGGAAATTTGAGTTATGCCCTTTAAAGTGCCGTAAGTACTAAAATCAATGTTAAATCGACAGAACACTCATTGCAAACCACTTGTTAAGCCACCAGTTCACGAAAAAACATGTAGAAAGTGCTCTACACATTTCAAATACAACATTACATAATCTTTACAGCTGCTGGTAAGTCTAGTTTGAGAGTTTAAAGGGCGTAAGTGCATTTTATTGAATATCTAATATGTTAAACGTATAAAGTTACTTAAGTCAAAGTCCTTTAAGATAAGTGATTTTCATAAAGCAAAGCAAAGCCTTGGTGCTACATTCTGTTATCGAAACATGACCTTCTGTTTTTATACGACAGACTTCGCAGTCAGCTGTTATAGTACAGGACAATTGCAGGGCCAGTTGCTACGATCCTATTGACTCTAACAGCCTCTCCCAGCCGAGATTCGAACATACGAGGACTGGCTTACTAGGCCAGCATCATACCTCGAGGCCAACTGGGAGGTCAAGTGATTTCCATACTACGACAAAAATTGCCACGACAGGAAAAAAATGTCACGACATTTTGTGTGACCGGTCACCGTACATAACAGACACGCTCGATATAAGAACAGTGCGGAGCACTGACAGTTTTGACTGAGAGGGCGACATCATACTGAATACTAGTAAATGTTGAGAAAAAATGTCAACCGTCTCGGTCTCGGATTAAAATCCACAATTTATTTGAAGCCTCTCTTCGCATAGTAATCCCAGATTACGAATAATAGCAAGCGAAGAAAATGATAATTGAAATTTTTCTTTTGTTTTCGTTCACTATCTTATATCGTTCATGTATATTATATTCTCGGTACTGTTCGGTGATTATCAGCCCCTTCGAAATAAGAAGTTTTCTAATACAATCCCAGCAAATAAAACAACTGTGGAAAAAATTCATTCCATTTATGAAAAACATTAAACATGTTACACGTAAATCTCTTGCATATATATTATCACACTAAAAACTTTCTGGTACGGCTTTTTCGATTAACACCTCGTAGTGTCCAACTTGGTTCATTGTAAAACAAAGCTATTCTACACTTTTGGTGGGGTGCAAAGTATTTTAAGCTGATAAAGGTCGCAAGGATACGAACAGCACTCGGGGACTATGTTGCGCCGGAACCGTGGAATGTTACGAAAACCGTCGTCAGCAGGTTGGTGGGCTTCAGTTGCTCTATGATAGGGATCTGTAAAGTAGGAATGATATTTCTGTATCATTGTGGAATTGACGTGCAAAAGTATAAAACTTACAGTCTCCATTGCATAGAAGCGCTAAAACTTGAGTAAGCCGCTTTCCACAATATCGATCCTTTCCTGGTCTGGGAAATGAATCAACTACACCGCTGGCAATTAGGCAGACCAACAGGAAAATAACTTCAATCTTCATCTTGTGCGAGAACAGCAAACCAATCAATTGCTTCGATTCCGCAGTTCAATTGCAACTGACCGGTAAAGCACTTCGAAAGGATCATTTTTATGACTTGTTTCCATTTTTCTGTCTGTCTGAGGTGTTTACAGTAGCTGTTATATTTACGAGTTGCCAGCGACTCCACTGACTCAGCTTGTCTGCTGCGAATATATGCTTTTACTTTTTCACACCAGTTCGTGGGAGCCAAAGTTCAACCCGATAAGGTAGTTTATTTCTGGTGAAAATTCCTCGCTCCCTGTGACTCTTTCTCGCTCGCTCTCTGTAGGCAATGAGTTGATCCTTATCGCGCGGAATCACAGAGGAAAAAAACAAATATAATGGCTAATTTTATGAGCTGCTAATGAAAGTCGGGTGAGTGAGCACCATTATGGGTGTTTGTTTGTAGAATTGACTTTGTCCGATAGTTCAAACAATATTATAGTACATGTCTTCATTTCATTGTGGGAAGACGCTTGCTCGCTTGATAGAATGAAACCGAACACAGCATAACTGGGGCGATTTATCAGCCGCGCGTGCAGTGATCGCGAACCGTGCGTACTTACTATAATAGTGCTAGGTTTTCTCCGATGTGAAGGGCGCACACGTGTGACAATTTACGGATGATTGTTCGAACTTGATATCGTTACGTAGACGAGTGAGATCGCTATCTGATTCTAGACGGGCGGACTTAATTGAGTTTCCGGACAGGGCGGCGACACGGCCGGCGGCCCTAGACAGTGCACCATTGCAGACAATTTATGGTGTCTAATTTATACTGGACAGAATGCGAACCAACCGACCGGCTCCCTGCCGGTAAAGGTCATGTGATAGTACTATAGATGCTAAGCAAGATCGTTGTGGAATATACCGCCGTTTAATGCATGACTATACTAATTTTTTGTGGAGTTTCCTATATGAATTTTGAACGAGCTGATTGAACAGATTCAAATAGCAAAGTGTCAAGATAAATCTCTACAAATATATTATTATGAGATCTTTTTGTTAGACACACGTGCTCGCGCATATTATAACTAAACTTTGCCGTTTATCTGAGTGAAATGTGCTTCAACAGCTATTGCTGCGGCAATCTAGTCCATACAACGTCTTGAATCTGGTCAAAATTACGAGTAAAATCAAAATAAAACTGATTTCTTAGTTTTTTTCATTCTATAGGGATAATATCTTAAACTGTTTCTTGGGAAGTCTAGGTGAAGAAAATTTTTTCTTCTTCCTAGAATCTCCAGAAAGCGTAGATCCCTCGAGTGAATCGTCAGTTACTGACTCATCAAATTAGCTTTGCAAGGGTTCAAAAAGATTAGGCAGCAACCTTTTTGAGCATTGCTGCACCTTGTTTGTGACCGCTTGTTTTTATCACTGCGCAATTTATGCGCGGGGCATGTCGAGAGTTCATACGAAGACTTCCCATAATAGGGGAACTTTTAAACACCTTTCCTGCATGTGTCGAACGTATGATTCGCCCCTCACTTACCACATCGTACTCATTTTGAACAGGAGCTATCCGTATGTCTCTATTGCTTGCAATTGAAACAGTACATAAACCACGGTACAAGAAGGCTTGAAGGCAGACAAAGTTTGCCTACACATACCTGGCTAGGAAGAGCAGCTCTGGCAAAAGTCAACCGGAACAAAGCTGATGGACTTCGCACTTAAATATGGCTGTCCAACGATACTTCTTCAATTGTTTACATTTCAGTATCTTTACCGGGTGGGCATTTGAATCCTCGAATGGACCAATTCCAAAATATATCAGGTCCTTAGCGGTCAGACTAGGATGGCTGACTATACCGTCATTCTCCACCACGCAAATGGGAATGCACAATTGATACTCCCACGCAAATACACACAGAGACGGTTTTCTCCCTAGTTTTATAAAGCTCACTTGCCAACAACGGTCCCTTTCTATATCGACTGTCTTCGATTATTATTGGTAATGTTAATCGTCAAACCTGTGCCATCTAAGTGGATTTGTCAGCAGTAATGTTTTCAACACAACGTTTAAATCTGTCCACAAATTCTATCGAAATTCTAGAACTTTTGTCGCTGCTGAAAGATCATTTCGTGCCAAACACGCTCGTAATAGAGCACCATCTTATCTCATTATATAATAGGCATGTTTAAAAGTGGAATTTCTTTTCATGGTATTAGGCCGAAGTGAAAGGAAAATTACTACTGTATCGACCAGAATCGAAGAGAATGATAATGTGTCTATTCCACGCCATTTTCAAGAGTTGGGACTTTCCACATTTACAATCTGGCATATTTTGCGGTTGTACCTCTTTTTACATCCGTACAAGATCATAAGACCGAAAGCTTGGACCTTAGAAGCAATGAAACCCGACCCGGATTTTATAAAAAAAAAGACGTAAAAATGGTACATAAAAGCAGAATTTTTAATCATGATATAATTCAAATCCAAAAGTGGTCCATCAATTGCCACTACACCCTGGAAAACTATGGTTTAGTGCAGTTTAAAGTATAATAAATATATTATTAAGTTTAAACAAGGGTGTACGATGGCACTCACTGGCAAGTACTAACGCACTTTTACTTTTCGAGAGATGATGAAATTGATGCTGACGACCTTCATTCCAACAAGATGGTGCAACATGCCACATTGCGGCCAATTATATACTTGTTTATTCGTCCTGCGACATATATTATATAATTGACATAAGCACATATATTATTTCAATGTTCATTTTTTTGTTTTTTAGTTAATACTAAAAAAATATTTCCTCAAATCCACTCGGGTTGGGTGCCGCTCTCCATTTTCTTTGACACCATGTACTCGCCGCCACATCTCGGTCTACCCGCTCCCCTAACACCATCTTCGCAAATGATCGTCTATTTTCAGTATAACTTTTCTCCAACTATTTACGTAAATTCAAGATAGTTCTCATTTCACTTGATTGGCTTTCCGTTCTAAGACGCAGTCTGAAGAACAAAATTCCTCAAATTTACTGTGTTGTGGGCTACTGCTCACCAATTCCTTAGATACCTTTTTGCTTACTGCGCCTCTGGTAGTCTTGTCCCTATCATCTTTGAAGGGTATAGTTACCCGGAATTTTCGCAACATGACCTGTCCATCGTACCTGTCTAGCGTTAGCCGCCTTTGGATCGCCCCCGCTGAAGACCATTCTTAGCACTCGCAGATTGTCCACATTTCATGGCCGTAGAGAACAACTGGTCTAATAAGCTTCTTTGAACGGGGTAAACTTCGTACGGGAGCTAAGTCTGTTCAACCGCAGTTAGTTGTGAAGCCCAACACACCTTATATCCTTGTTCGTAACACCTTGTAGCGCTACGTTAAGCAGCAGGTAAGAAAGGCCATCACCTTTACGAAGCCCTCTCTGTACTTCGAATGAACTTGACAATCCACCCAAAATCCGAACACAGTACTGTGACCATCCATCGTAGATTGATCATTATCAGTATCATCAGTTTCTTGCGAGAACCGTTCATGATTTTTGATTGACCATCCATCAACGAAGCCAGCTTAATAAATTCGCACAAATCTGTTCGCAATTGGTGATAGTCTGCGGAAAATTATTTAATAGAGTACTTTGTAGACGACATGATGAATTAAAAAAATAGACTGATTCTAGCGTTTTTTTATGCGATTACCCAGTCACCTGGTAGTGAATCCACCTATGCATTGCCAGTTGCAGCAACCCTGTTGTGTACAGAAAAAAGACAGTTTTATCAGTGCAGTACAGTTGACAGTGCAACAGTCAAGGCGAAAAAGCAGTCAATCAACTACGCTTGATGCTTTGTTCGTACTGCCAGGTACCGGTGCGAAAAAGTTGTTAATCGAGAGGCACTTTGTGTCCGTCAGGTATGACTGATCCGGCATTTACAAGTTTCTCTCCCTACTGGAGAAGGACGAGAGCGGCAAACGGAAGCCTGCTACCAGCCACCCGACGCTACTGCACGACTCTAAAGTACTGCAGAAATCGAAGAGGAAGATCGTGAATAAGATGGCGTCGTGTGACATTTTTGTGCGGAAGCGTCAGTCGAGACCGGCCGTGTCTAAGCAGCAGCTAATCACCCATAATGAGCGGCTGAACGTGTTGGTGAAACATCCAGAATTCCGCAGGCCTCCTTCAGAAATTTTCACCAATTTTACCAATTTAAAAACCGGACAAAAATTAAGGACAATTCCCACTGACAAACAGTCGTCTCCATTCAACTCTATTTTGGGCCACTCGTCGGCAATTTCCCAGCCGTCTCAGAAGTTGCAACTCACTTTCGACCTGCTCGAGCTTTCTTGTACGTTGAGCCCCTCTGTTCCTGGTGGCGGCGGTGCAGCTGTTGAAAAGTTGTTTTTGTCGCACTGTCGTTCGGCATCTCCACCGTAGCCTACATACTTTCGCCAGATGACGATAGGAATCTCTCCAAACAGTGTTCGTGTATTATCTGCCATAGCCGGTTTCGATCGACTGTATCGTATGCTACTTTGAAATCAATTAAGATGTGATGCGAGGGCAAGTAGCATCCCCGATATTTCTGCATGATCTGCCGGATGGTAAGTATCTTGTCCGTAGTTGCGTGGGCCCTTATAAAGCCCGCCTGATAAAGGGTGGCAACTAAAATTTTGGAATTTTTTTCTCAAGCTGTCAAAAAAAGATAAAGATACATGAAGAAGATCTGATTTACCGAAATTAAAGATACATTATCCATTGTTGAAAAGAAATTAGTGTACATTTGAAAACGGTCCGTAATTGGCTGTTCGGCGAAGCTTTCGTTTGACGTCGAAACAAGAGCGTTGTACGGCCGTCATGTCAACTTTGCGAATGCATCTCTTGATTCTACCAATCAACTGTTTGCAATTCGTGGCTCTTTAGTTATTTTTGTACACCAAAGAACTCAAAATACCGAAGAAGTTTTCAATTGGGCGCACTGAGACAGATTTTTCGGGTCGTGGTTTATGGGTAAAAATGGGATCGAATGGGTATTCAGGAACGATTGTAATTTTTTGGCGTAATGCGATGATGCTCTAACCGGCCAAAACACGTATTGTCCATCTGCATGATGTTTTTTTTAGAAACGGGATCAAAATTTTCTTCAAACATTCGTCTGGTGCATCTTATTTGCTAGCCAAACCAGAGGGCTTGTTGATGAAGAAACGAGAAAGAGAACGATGTCCTTCTGCGTCCATAATTTTGGCTGGTTTTCCACTACCTTGCGTGCGAATAGTTGTTGGGCATCTTAGGATATGATAAACAGTCAAAGCCGCAACATACTTGCTTGTTAAAAATTGTACC
Organism: Sabethes cyaneus; assembly: GCF_943734655.1. NCBI lineage: Eukaryota > Metazoa > Arthropoda > Insecta > Diptera > Culicidae > Sabethes > Sabethes cyaneus. Next base: position 33,162,770 of record NC_071354.1, on the reverse strand, counting down.
GTATACTTTTTGCCGAGATTTCTGTTGCAGTTCGTAGAAGTGTACAACGCGCTCCCGAAATGCTTCTTGTTTCGACGCCATTTTTAGCAAAACTGGGCAAGCATAAACAAAACAAAAAATATTAACATAAAGAGGAGAGATAGAGCTAACACATACATACTCTCATTTCTCTCTGAGCTCGTTTGTTGTTGAGCATAAGGGCCGCGAAAAAATTCCAAAATTTTAGTTGCCACCCGTTAATTTCCTTAAAACCCTGTGCCATCGGTGACAGCCAGTGTAACAGCACCATAATGAAATTTTTTTAGGTGCACCCTCTAGGTTCCCTGCAGGGAAACTTCCTGGCTACGCCAATGTCTTTTGGCTGAACCTGGTCTCGACCCATTATACCAAGAGATCATTGGAGGAGACAGACCTGCCAAAGATAAACATTATACCGAAGATCGCTAACCCTCCCCCGAAAACCGCTCTAGGTCAGACATTGTCTTGAGCCGCTCCCAACTTGACAACAACTTGAGCCGGCTCTCACTGCGTTGAACAAACAATGGTCTGATTTGCCAGTAGAATCACCATCAAGAGTCTATATTTCGCACCAATTACTTGCAATTTTGTAATTGTTTACACTATTGGAGGTGTAATTTTGGTGGCCCAATTTTGGCTGCATTTTGGGAACGTGAGTGAAAAAGTGTTATTTTTGACGGTTATTTGGCGATAAAACAAAACAAAAAAAAAGAATTATTTCGTGGTTTCGTCGCCTGTGAGCGCTTTTTGTTTCTCGAACCACGTAAGGTGGACTATAGATCTAAAAAATGAGACGTCGTGGAAGGTAATTTATTTTAAATATTCCTAGTAGAGTAGGCCGGAGCATAAGTGCGATGTTTGAAGTTGTCATCAATTTTCTTGAGATATAAAGAAGGACAACAACAAAATATATTTTGTAGTGATGCAGTAACGCAATGTTTTCACATTCAACTATAAATCGCCTGGAAAAGTGTTATGCAAAATAAATTTTTCATTCTTCTGATCAAGTGCCGATTCGCACTTTTACCCCACTAGCGGGGCAAAAGTACGATTACCACGGGGCAAAAGTGCGAAGCTAGAATCCATGACATTAGCACGGCAATAACTAACAAAACCGTATTATTTTCAATCTGCGTTATGTTTCGGTAAGGAATATTCTCAATTTGCACCTTTCCCATTTTTCGCTGGTGTATTGCAGCCCCTGTCAGACCGAAACTTTCCAAACGTTTCTTTTTTGTTTCATCAGCGGAAAAACATTGTTTTCCTTTGGCCAACATCTGTAGAGCACGCAGTTTTCTGCAGATCTGCCATTTCTAGTATCTGTAATATAGTGCCTAAAGCTGTATATAATCAACTATACATTTTTGCCTCGTCCATGAATCGCACTTTTGCCCCGTCCGTGAATCGCACTTTTTCCCCGCTAGGCGCTTGACGGGGTTTTATTAAATTGTGGAAAAGCGAAATATATTTGGGAAATTCTTTTCACCGTATTTTCAAAACAGATATGTGAGTGATGTAAAACGCCGTATAATGAAAAATTACATCAAAACCGCCTCAAAATAACATTTGCACATAACTCAGTAACTATGCTTTGTAAGCATTCAAAGTTTACGTTAGATTCAAGCTGTCAAAGTAGTCACCCATCCAAACTAATGTAGGCAATTCACTCAGAATCTGCACCGATAAATTATCGAATCGCACTTTTACCCCTCCTTACTCTATAGGAGATAATATTGGGTGCTTTTTCCCATTTTTGAGTTTTTTGGAACATTTTTTCTTCACTGTATCTTATTGCGTTATGATTTATTATGTCAGAAAAGATAGGAACTTGGACTTGAAATATTTTATCCAAATATCCATACGTTGAGCTGGTCGTGTGATAAAAAAAAACTTCGAAAAACTAACTCTGAATTATATGAGTGGAATATTTTGTATGCTCATTGTGGGAATAAATAGAGGGTTCGGTACGACCATATGCACCGTCAGTGTCAAGAAGCACGCCCGTACGGGTAACATTGACAAAAGCTAACATTGACGGTTAACATTGACCGAAGCTTCCGCGACAGCGAAAGTTTTACCTCTCGGTGCGGTTTTGTCGCAAAGTTTATTTTTCTTGGGGTTTCAGGGGCAAGCGAAAACGTTTGCGCATGGACCATAACAAAAATTGTACGTCGAATCGTGCGATGTGAGTTATCGTAGTACATGTGTGAGAGGTTTCGCGCGCCACCTGAAACTCTCATAGACTTAACGTAAAGTCTCGCTCTACTCTCTTTTTTCGCAGCAGCTGTTCTAGTACTTCCTACTAAGAAGAATTAAGAGCTGATATAAATACCGGCGACAACGCCGCGAGGAAAAGAAGATTCATGTGAAAGAGATGATTAGTTCTTTAGTATAGATCAGTTCTTTACGCAGAGGTTCGTTAAGAGTTAGTTTTATTAGTTCCTTACGGAAGTTTACTAGTTAGTTTTATGTTAGTGAATAGTGAAGTTGAAAATACAAACCCATCTCAGTCACTGTAATTACGCAAAAAGTGTTTTAAGTGAGAGCTACACATAGATGAATAAAATGATTGGGTACGATCAATGTTGAATAAAGTCTATGGTTCGGTACGACCATAGATTATTCGGTACGATCATTTATATGTAAAATGATTCGGAATGTTCATTTATAAGTAAAATAATTCGGTATGAACACTGCTGAATGAAGTATGTCGTATTCGGTACGAACAGTTAAATGAAAAAATACAGATCGGTAAGACCATAGACGAATAAAATATCATGATTCGACCATTGATAAATAAGATGGTTTTGTTTGATTATTGTCGAAAAGATGGCTTTATTCAGTGAGAATTAAGCACTAGATTATGTACATAAGCTTTGTTTAAGCTTTGATTTATTTGCATTTTTATTTCCGTTTTCGACAGATACACCTAACGCGACTTTATGGGTCTTCGGAATATTTGGCGCTCAGATCAGATCACATTACTGACGTAAGATTCGTTTTATTATACGCCTGCGCGCAGTAAATTGGACAGTTGGATCTTCAATTCGGCAGTCCATCGCAGATTTTATCAGCAGCGCCCGAAAAATAGACATTCGCAGGTGTAGGTAGAGAAGAATCAAACAAACCTTGAGGAGAAGAGCGAATGAGATCTGCAGATGCAAACCCAGTGGTTCATGAAAGTGTACCCTAGCCTAGGCCAATATTCAGGCAGTTCAACCTGGTGGCAGATGACTGTCAACTGTGGAGAAATTCGACTTCATCCCATTGTTCTGTCTAACCGTAAGTAAGTAAATAAGAGAGCTATTGCAGTATAAAAAGGACCACCGACTGGAATGCAGTAATTATCGGGGCATTGCTTTCCTCAATTCTGCATACAAAATTCTCTCCCGCATCCTGTCTTTCAGACTGAGACCGTTGCAAGAAACCAAACGTTCACTGTGCGACAAATCTTCAATAAATTCCTAGTATTCAACTTGCAGACTCACCTTTTTTATAGATTTCAAGGCGCCGTACGATTCAGGTAAACGAAATGAGCTGTGGCGGATTATGCTTGAACATGGTTTTCCAACAAAACTAACTAGGCTGACTAGGCAGATACGGGTAGCAACTCTTGATAGACCAAAACCAAGCGTCAGAACAGCGGGCGAGACATCGAACGTGTTTGTGACGTCAGAAGGTTTGAAGCAATGTGACGGGCTAGCGAATTTGCTTTTCAACATTATATTGCAAGATGCTAACGAGGGGCGGGCGTGCAGGTGCAAGGAAGCGGTACCATTATCACGAAATCTCACATGTCCTAGGGTTCGTGGATGACATCGATATCATCGACATTAACCCTAGAGCTGTTGAAGAGGCGTACACGCATCTTAAGGAAGAAGTTGCGAAGCTAGGACCACAAACTCTGCCAAAACGAAGTATATGGTGGCTGGTAGAGAGCGTGGTATCCCTTCGGTCATTGAAACTACGCTGGTGATAATTTTGAAGTGGTCGATGAATTTATTTACCTTGCTACGTTAGTGACATGTGACAACGATGTGATCCATGAAGTAAAAAGACGGATAGCGGCTGCCAACAGGGCCTTCTGCGGATTACGTAGCCATCTGAGCTCTCGTTGAAATATAATTCTCATTATTATATTGTAAATATTTTTATTTACCTTTGCAATCACAATAACAGTTATATAAATTCTCTGCTTTCCTAAACATTTACGATCAACTTTGAGTATTTGGAACGAGTTGGTAATTCTAATTTGTATAAAAACAGCAATCTGCAATGTTCATCACTGCTCACAGCAACGCTATCACAATCATGGCTGAGCCTGTATGAGATACCCTATTCTCGAAAACAACAAAAGATAAAATGTTCGTAAACAATTTCCGCCCTTTAAAAGCACTTCCTTTACATCGTAGACATGGAACCACATTTTTTGATTTGCAAGCAATTTAAGCTACCGTTTTGCAGTACTTGAGCAACTGATTGATCCCGCAGGGTCGTACGCAGCACTCGTTCACGATTCCCTCTCGTGGGCTTTTCCGAAAACGAGGCGGAATCAGATCGTTACGACCGGCGTTCGAACGGAAACCGTAATCCTGCGGGTACATCATGGTTACCCAGAGGGGCACCTTCGGGTCGTGTTGATCGGTCGACATGTGATTCGGTGAAACCATCAGATCATTCGAGATTATCGTATCCTGCTCCGGACCGTATCCCGGCATCCAGTCGTCAACGGAATAGTCCATCTTGTCGAAGTCGATCACTGCAATCGAATGGTTCGCTTTAATTGGTTTGTTGATAAAAAAAAATAAAAAGAACTTACTTGACTTCTTTACGCCATAATGAAGATCCGGGAACTCATCGCAAAGCATCGACAGCATCTTAACCAGCTGTTTCCCACAGAAGCGTTGACCGGCACCCTGTACAGCGGGACTTACCATAAGAACCATGAGGCCCCAGTGTAATACCGAAAGCCCCCGGCTGGCATATCTGGACGGGTTGTGGCTAGTGGAACTCATGGAATCGAAGGTTTCTGCAAAAATTGAAATTTGAAATTGAAAATTAATTAGTTAAACTCATGAACGACGATGAAACACGAATATTTGTGATTGGCATATAAAACACAAAGGACAAGGTCATCGCTGCCAAAATCAAAATCACTTTATTCAAGGGCCATACTACAGTGCGAGATCATCTCATACAGGTTTCCGAAAAGGCATTAATCCGTCTAGTTAGCGCAATACTGCTTCAAAGTCGCCAAGGTGCAACTTTTGCGGCAACATTCGTCAACAATCTGACGACGAACACGACGATGGGAATCCAGCGGTTCGTCCGGAATCTGCAGGTATGTACGCGGATATAACGCGTGAAAGAGAGGCGGTTTATCGTTGAACATTTCCGGGGCCAATTGTTCCAGCTCTTCCAAGTCCTGTTTTATTTCCGCCACAAGTTGTTCTCTGTATGAACCTTCGAAGGACTCTTCTACGGATGCTGGATCTGCAAAAATAAAAAATACACAGAAAGCAGATAGTATTTCAGTTAGTAATATAAATTTAAGCGTTTATTCTATTAAAAATAACCATGCGTGCCCATTATCACCAATACGATGAAGACGCGTGGTAACTGATGAATTATTTCCTGAACTTACCAGACTTCTTTCTCCACGGTGAAGGGTAGCTGGTGCAAACATGTGCCAGCATGGCAGTCAATGCCTTGCCACAATAACGTCTACGATCTCGGGCGACCCGTTGAAACGCGGTCGTTGAATTGTGTTCTGACCGGCTGGCCTCCGATGTTGCCACTGCCAATACCAGCAGTCCGCAACAGACAACGAAAATCACACTGAATGTACATCGGCGATGTAAGGCCATATGAAATCTTTCGTAATTACCTGTAAGAGAAAAGAAATGACACTTTGACGGAATTTCCCTGCTTCATACCCTGCCTGATGATGGTCTAGAAATGGCGATGCGCCGCAAGTCCATTTTTTGTCAGAGGCGAAACGTTGAGATGTTATTTATATCACAAAAGAATTCGGCAGCATTCATGCACGACACGACTCCTACTTTTCAACATTATTGCACAGGCCAACGGTCAATTGTACTACGCCAAACCCATTCATAGGCGCATCACTTTCTGAAATATTAATTAGTCAGTATCCTAGAAATCGCTAAATTTGTTCAAATTTCACCAATATCCTTAGACATGCTACCACCACGCTTGAAAATGTGCGATCCGTTGTATCCATTACCAAACACAAAAGCCAATCTTTTGACCAGAATGGTCACACATTTTTCTTCGGTCAAGACTAACATTTTACTGCCCACCTTCCTCAAGCTACCTATCTAAAACATTACTTCTTGCTTCGAGTAGCAATAATCAAAAGCGGCACACAAAAATCATTTCACCAAACAGATTTTCTACTTACAAAAATTTTGCAGAACACCAATTATTCACCAATTTTTTACTCACTTTCAGACAGAAAAACGAAGCAGACCCTGGGAAAAGACGGTTTCACCTCCTAATCTCAATTGCTCAAATCAAATTACCTTTCCGGGTTTAAATTTTACTGGATTTCGATGCTGACTGGCTGCAAACGAACCGGGTTCCACTAACGGTAAGCTCAATTTCCGGCGTAAAACTGTACCGCTATCGGTGCAATCCTTCCGTTTTTATATAGTCCGTAAAAGTCGGCGATCGCGCGCGCTTTCCCTTCTGTCTGAAGGATTTTCGATATCCGCACGCTTGACTGAATCCTGCTGCCGCCCAATGCAATGCAACAGGTAGCACGTGCTGTGACAGCAGCCTCTATCGGCAGCCGGCGCCGGCGACAGACGACGACGCCGTGACGTCTTGTAGGCGCCAGGTTTTCCCTACGTACCGCGGCAAGGTGTCTTAAGAATGTTTCCACTCATTACCATTTACGAGATGGGGTTGACTAGATTCCCGCCTGCATGCATAGGGGGTGGTTGGTAAAAATAGTGAATATTCATGAAAAAGGTGAACGTCGTGATGAATTAGCGATAAGCGAACTCGCAGGTTTTTCCGAAAAGAAAATTATTCTCCGCTTCCGACTCGGTGAGGTGGAAAACCGATCTCCGTGAGTTAGCAACAATATTTAGCCGACTGTTATTTTCTGACTGGCTGTCTGGAGTTGGGTATCGGAAAACAGATGTTTATTTTGCAGTGTTAGTCATATAGAGAATCAAATAAAATAGTAAAACATTTTCAATCAGTACCTAATTATATTTGTCATATGATAACAAAAGTGTTCAAATAGCTTGGTCATTGCTAATAAAATCTACTGCATTTATAAGTCTCGGCATGAAAAAATTGCGGTAATTTTGTTGCAGTAATGTAATGTACCGTTTCAGGCACTTTATATGAACCTTTTTTCGAATTTGAGAATTAACATTGTGCAGTGAGAGTTCATCATGAATGTATTGTATGGTTTCTAGCTAGCCTGTCGCTAATCAACTGCTCTGTACAATACGTAAAAATGCAAAAATATAAAAACAGTTTTTATCGATATTATATATGCTCTCAATTATCAATTATTTGTTTCGACAACAAACAGGCTGAACTCAATGAATCATTTGTTTGAGAACTTGTGGGATTTCTCAAACAAACCATTCATATGCAGTACTTAGAAATCTCATATTCAATTTATGCAATATACCTTAATTGATGCAATATACTGCTCATTCTTTGCTGTTTCTGATTGTACAGATAAAATGAACTCAGCATTGCCAACCTGAAACCAACGATTCGATCAAATCACTTGCATTCATGTTCGAGTTGGTCTCTACATTCATTCATTCTCGGCAACAGGGAATGAAATCAAGTGTGAATCATTCATTCATTTTGAACTGCCGACAACGGCAAACTAAATTGTAATTGAACCAAAAAATTTAAGTTTTCAACATGATTTCCTTAAAAAACGCTCAACGTTAACGAATTTGGCAGAATTTGTCTCGAGAACTGCGCAATGGATGGTTATCAGGTGGATACAATCTACACGGATATGTCGAAGATGTAATTAATATAGATGTGATTACAGCTGTGTTACCAAAATATGGAATAGGCGGAATGAATCTGCAGTGGATAGACGATTATTTAAGAAACCGATCGCAATATGTCAAGATTGATAAAAGCAAATCAATGTCGTATTCGGTTTGTTCTGGTGTACCCCAAGGAAGCCATCTTGGACTTTTATTTTTCGTAACTATCATGAACGAGCTTCTGGAACTACTTCGCGATGTTTACGTCCTAATTTATGCCAACGATGTTAAGATTCTTCTCCCAGTAAAATTCATGAACGATTGTCGCATACCTCAAGATAGCGTCGATCGGTTCGTCGGCTTTTGCGAAATGTTTGGTCTCAAAGTAAATACAACGAAATGTAGCGTGGCTTCGTTCACTCGAAAACCAAACAAATTGTTGTTTGAGTATTTAATAGAAGGTTACGTAATTCCTAGAAAGGATAGTGTATGCGATCTTCGAGTAGAAATAGATAGTGAGCTCAACTTTGTGCGCCATGTTGAAAAGATAGTAGCAAAAGCAAATTCACTGTTTGGTTAAATTAAACGTCTTAGTAGAGATCTGAATGACCCGTATACCATTATTACTCTATACAATTCCTTAGCACGCAGTGGTATTGAATACGCGAGCATAATGGCAACCATGCTATGAAGTGCATAAGAAACGAGTCGAGCGACTTCAGAAAAAAATTATACGCTATGCCCTTCGGAATTTAGGTTGGTCTGGAGAAATGCCCGATTACAAGTCGTTATGCATGCTGATTGGAACGGAAAGCTTAGAGAGCAGACGACGTACCACAGATACTATTTTCTTAAAGGATCTACTCTGCGGCAGGTATAACTCGCCGTATCTGTTGAGTCAGATAACCGTGTACGATGGACGTTCTTCATTGAGGAGGGTTAGGCCTTTTCAATTGACAAATAGAGTCCAAAACTATGCTAGAAACGAACCAGTGTACAGAATGATATCCATATTTAATAATCATCGTGATATTGTTGTGTTGTGATAATGTTCAAATGACAAAGTAGCAAATTAAATGTAGTTTTAGATTGTTCTATGTAAATTTTATGTGATAATTAATTAGTTTTAATTATGATAACGAGCGAAGCCTACAATCAGTTAATCAATAAATTAGTAATAAACGTAAACATTGCTCCAAAGCTTTAATTAATTTCCTTCAGCCAAGGTTTGATTGATCTTAAAAAGCAGGTAGTTTAAAAAACTAAACTTTGAGATGTAAAATATTAGTCAAGAGCAAGAAAATTGACTGACAGGTTAGTTAAGCAATCATTCTGCACTGCAATTCAAGAATAAATTGTTTTAAACGGTAGAAAACTGAGAAAGATGAACACTGTCAGCAGTTCAGTAGTCATATCCATGGGCTGACGGTTAAAAGAATACTAAGAATACTACCAGGGGTAAAACTGTATACGCTGAATGCGACTTATATTCACCTTCATGCAGGGCTGTCAGGGGTGGTGGCCTGGAGGCCTTAGCTAGGTGGCCTAGGTGGTGGCCTGGAGGCCTTGAAACTATCGACGGTTTATACCTCGAGACAAAGCCGTCCTCCTCAGTTAAACATTCGGCAGTTAAGCAACCCGCCAGTTGCCGAAAACAATGCGCGCGTACTGGATGAAGCTCTGCCTTCTTCTCTTCGAAGAATTCGTCAGCTGAAGAATAGGAATACCGGTCTGATTAGCGCTTTGTACATCGTCAGCTTTGTGCGGCATAGGCTCGTTGATCGAAGCGTCTTGCGAAGGGAAAAGTAGGCTCGATGCGAGAGTGTCTTTAAAAATCCTGTAAAACATTCTTCTCAACAGCAAACTAATTAGCAGAAATCATATTGTACGCAAACTTGTGAAAACCATTAGAAAGTTACTTGTGTAACATGATTACTTAGTTTAACAAATTAATTAATTAATTCGAAAGAATATTCTGTAACATAAGCATTAAATATATTTCTTAAACAAATGGTTTTCTGCACAATAACTTGGCCTCCCTCCAGAGGCGAGTGAACCTCTTAAGTTTAAAATTTCTCTAATAAAAAAATAGCTTGGCCTTTCCCAAACGAAAATCCTGGCTACGTCACTGGCTGTCAATATTTTCGAGCATTGTTCATATGTTTTACGTACATTCAACAAAACATTCTAAGAATTTTCACCGATATTCAGTAAAGCATAAATTTGGTTCCGCATTTCATGATTTAAATGGGCTGAAGATTGTCTCCTAAATGCACACGTAGCACTTCATTCGCTCCAGATTAGCTCATCAATCAGCCGAGTCAATTTATCTGAAATTTGTACTAGTTCGTTAGCTACCATAGCCGTTTCCGTTCGACCACAAACAATCGACAGTATCATATGCTGCGTTGAAATCGACGAAAATATTTCGATATGTCGTACCGTAAAATCCTGATCCACATCTCAGCGCTACCCATCTTAAAGCCCTTTCTGATACTATCCTACGAACTCTCCCGCTATTGGAGATAAACGACAAGACAAGATTTGAAAGAACATTGGCAAGCATTTTTCCGCGGTAAAGTAATCGTATTGTACCTGAGACAAACCACTCCTTCTATCCATTCCACCGGTAGTTTCTTCTGCTGCCAAATCCTGGAAGGTGTGTTTTACGTTTTGAATCGAATATAGAACGTTTTTTCGGTAATACAAAGAATAAAGATAAATAGTGAACTAACTCATTTAAACCACGTGTTATTAACCCTCTAACGGACAACTGGGTACTTCGAAATAGTTTGTCACATGCAGGGATGGCACCTCCTCAGAAGAAAAAAAGAGAAGAGAAAAATTCAAACTGTGCTCAGTCTTCAACGCGATTTATTCTGCTCCGTTTCATTTTAACTGTGCTCTTTCTTGCTGAACGCAGTTGTATGAGCAACCGCACACTGTGCTACTCATTGAGGAGAATGTTAATACACTTTGAATACGTTGATGCGATGCGCTGACGTATGACAACTACGGGTAGTTTGAACATGGGTAGTGCGTTGAGAAAAAACGACGATTGTCAGTAGCGGTCATTGCCATCAAAAAAATATTAATCCATTAATGCAGTTGAATCATGATTCTTACATTTAGTATATAGAGCTTGCTAAGCCCAGTACAAAAAGCTACAAAAACTTATCGTTTTTCATTCAACGAATGTTTTTTGACGTAGGACTACGTCTTACGGCAAGTTTTGAGATAGGGTGTCATTCCAAAAAATCGACAAATGCGAGCGTCACGAAAAATGAAAGGTTTTGAGCGCTAATAGCTCAGCGGTTTTCCGATCGATTTTCAATATTCTTACACGAATCGATCGGAAAATCTTCTAAGAATTGACCCAAATGAAGAAAAATATGGATTCTTGATGTTGAACTATTGAAAAATTGAAAATAATGAACCTATGTTTTACCAGAATTCTCGCTTCGTGATTGGTTGGAAGATTCTTTACGATGATCTAAATCTATACTAATTTGATATCTGTGCTTGGGAAGTAAGCCAAAACAAATGACAAAGTTTCCCCATTTCAACAAGATTTCTTAACACCGCGGTTCAACCTAGACCATTTTGATGTCCTTGCTTGGGAAGTACGCCAGAGAGAGTGACAAAGCCCCCTCGTGCCAACAGATTTCTTACGAACGCGATTAAACCTAGTCCAATTTGATGTTTGTGTTAGGAAAGTGTGCCAGAAAAAATGACACAAGTTCGTCGTCCCAACAGATCGCAAATTCTTTACTGCGAGACGATTAAACCTCGGCGAATTTGATATCTGTGTTGGAAAAATGTGCTACAGCTGTAGTTTTCGGTTATAATACGACTCTGTATGAATACACATGCTTGCCGTTTCATTAGAAGTGTAGTGAAAAGATGTGCTGTTGATAAAATAGGATTGAATTGGTAAAATCCCTTCAACGTGGGAAATATGGATAATAAAAAAAATCTTTAATTTCAGTAAGGTAGCAGAAAAGCAATACACTCCAAGTCGCTTTTTACGCGCAGGATACGTCCCGCGTAAATTCCGAAAACCGCGTAAAAAAACCGCGTAAATTCCGAAAACTGCATAAAAATAATCGCGTAAAAAAACCGCGTAAAAAGCGACTTCAGTGTAATTTGTGTTCTTGATTTTGTTAAATTGTTTTCAAATGCACAATCTTTTGAGAATTGAACATATGCAATGTTACTACTTTGATAAATGTTACATACAACGCATGTAACATGTATATATGTTGCATATAGCATGTATACATGAAGAATCGAATGATTACAAGCATGAATACATGCTACTATCACTACAAAGAGACTTACGTAGTCCTGCGTCACCTATATATGCGGTCGTGTCTTGTACACAACCCCTATGATTTTTTACCGGGGTATAACTGGGGGAAAACAAAAACAAACGTGTAAAATCGATGTAAAATCTGTGCGTACGGTAAACGTCAGCATTCAGCAAGCTCAATTCAGTTGAGTTTGGCTGCCCGTGAACGCAACTGCATCATATAAAGCATTGCACGCAGATGTCAGAGCGTTTTTTTCGTTCCAGGTTTGACAGTGTTGTGGGGTTTGTTTTGATTACTTATTCGCAAGACCCAGAAGCAAAAAATGGCAAAAATGCAAAAATATATGTTGTACAGGACTGCTATCATTTCCCAGCTTCGAAAAAGTCGGGCATTTCCGTTTTCCGCAAACAAGTGTGTCGCGACCGATCCCGGATAATGTCTGGTCCATGACGATATTCCACTGCTTTCCTCCCTGATGACTGCTCTCTGATTGGTCGTGGATTCGCGTCCGATTTTCTTCTCACCGCTGGCTGCTGCTTGTAGTTGCTGGAGTAGATGCTGCTTCCTTTGCGTCCGTTCGATGAATGAGGGACTGCACCGGGGGAAAGCAATTATATAGCTGGCGTACGAAGACGCCAACGATGTTTCAAAAACCTTTAAATGCTTTCCGCCCGATGACTGCTCGCGTCCGATTTTCTTCCCACCGCTGGCTGCTGCTTGTAGTTGCTGGAGTAGATGCTGCTTCCTTCGCGTCCGTTCGATGAATGAGGGACTGCACCGGGGGAAAGCAATTATATAGCTGGCGTACGAAGACGCCAACGATGTTTCAAAAACCTTTAAATGCTTTCCGCCCGATGACTGCTCGCGTCCGATTTTCTTCCCACCGCTGGCTGCTGCTTGTAGTTGCTGGAGTAGATGCTGCTTCCTTCGCGTCCGTTCGATGAATGAGGGACTGCACCGGGGGAAAGCAATTATATAGCTGGCGTACGAAGACGCCAACGATGTTTCAAAAACCTTTAAATGCTTTCCGCCCGATGACTGCTCGCGTCCGATTTTCTTCCCACCGCTGGCTGCTGCTTGTAGTTGCTGGAGTAGATGCTGCTTCCTTCGCGTCCGTTTAATGAATGAGAGACTGTACCGAGGAAAAGCTTTTATATAGTTGCAGCATCGTGTGAAGAAAAATCTCTCTGCCGTCGTCGCTGGCTGATTGGTGGAACACTGATTTCTCAATAATCATTTCAATAATTATTAATTATTTAATTTTTTATTTTTTTTATTTTTAATTTATTATATTTTGCCTTAATTGCTACAATTCATCTCACCCCTACTCTTTACTCGTATATGTTATATAAAACCATGTCTTTTAAATAATTTGGTCTTCTGATATTACGTTGTGGTCGTACATACGGTGTATCCTCATGACTCGGCTGACAATGATTTTCTACATTTGAAGATGTTGATTCGGCTGGATAATTTTCGGTTGAAATATCCACAGTACTTTCGTTGTCCTCTAGGTTTTGCGTACGATCTTCGGTTATTTTGTCTTCGATTGCTCTTTTAGCATCTCCTACGTTCCTTGAATACACGACACCGCGATCGCTTTTCACGATCAATTTCGAACCTTCTCTACCAATAACAGTATATTTTTCTGGAGCAAATGTTGGATCTGTTTTTACCCGCTTAGATTGCGCTAAAACCACTCTGTCTCCGACAATGAGATCAGATTCTTCAGCCCTTCTCTTCGAATCTGCGTATATTTTACTTTCCAACTTTGAAAAAGCATCTCTTTCTCTGATATCTTCGCGGTCTAACTCCTCCGATCGCTGCGTCCATAGGCACGGAAATGTACCCCTGTATTTCCAGCCTACTAATAACTCGAACGGAGTTACTCCCAGGCGAGTAAGGGGTCGTACCTTATTGTGTACATGAACATATCTATTGAGTGCATTTTTCCAATTGGTTTTGTCAAGTTTCGATGCTGCCAATGCTCTTTTAATGCCTTCGTTTTGCCTTTCAATCGCTCCATTTGATTGAGGACTGAGCGGTATGGATTTTCGAATTGTAATGCCTTTATTTTCCCAAGTTTTGACGAACTTATCACTTCGAAATGGGGGTCCGTTATCACTCTGCATTGCCATTGGATAACCCCATAGAGAGAAGATTGTGTTCAAAGCTTCGTTAGTGGAATCGGCGTCAATGCTCTTCATCTCAATCACATGTAGGTATCGTGAGTAGGTATCAACTACTGTAAGGAACTCACCAAATCCAAACTCTTTATCGGTGAAAAAATCGATCTGCAGTATTTCCCATGGCCCGTGTGGAAGCTCTCTGGTAGTTAAAGGCATCGGTGGATTCTTTTTAGAAAGAAGCAAACAAGTTTCACAATGGCTTATAAAATTCTCAACCGCTGAACTCATCCCTGGCCACCAAAAGTGTTCTCGTAAAATTCTTTTTGTTGATCCAATACCGATGTGACCCTGGTGAGCAGATTCAATAACTCGAAGTCTCAATGCTTCTGGCAAAATTATCTTGTCTCCTTTAAATACCAAACTTCCCAAATTGCGGAGATCCTTTGCTTGGGACTCGTATCTTCTTAAATTATGTTCCCAATCACCTGTTTCGATCGACTTTCTAACTTCTGATAATTCTTCATCTTCTTCGGAACATATTTCTATTTCATCCCAAGAAATTTCTATTCCACCAGTGTCCAAAAAATAAAGCAGATGTTTATCGCTTGCTTCATCGTCGAACGAAGTAATTGGCTGGGCTTGTTCAACTAATCTTGATAACGCATCCGCGACGTTTTCGTCTCCTGGAATCCTCTTTACGCTGAAATTATAAGGTTGCAGACGTAGAGCCCATGACTCCGCTCTATTAACAGCCCTTTTGCCTATTCTGTGAAGGCCTCCGAAAATGAATTCGTTTGACTCGGCGTCGGTTCTTATGGTGAAGGCAATGTTTATGAGATAGAGGGACAATCTTTCAACCCCCCAGACCATTGCTAATGCTTCTTTTTGAGTATGAGGATATTTTTGTTCAACAGTCGTTAGAGCTTTTGAGGCACAAGCAATTACTCTCGGATTCGAATCGTTATCATATTGAACTAATACGGCACCCAATCCGTAAGGAGAAGCATCCACAAACAGTTCTGTCCTATCTTCTCGGCTGAAATATCCTAAGGTAGAGATTGTTTTCCCTGCATTGTTTTTCAAATGATTAAATTCATCTTCCAGATCTTGGTTCCAAAAAAATTTATCTGCTTTCGCTAGCTCACGAAGTTTCCAAGTTTTGGTAGCTCGGTGAGGAATAAACTTTTCGACGAAATTTATTAATCCAAGAAAACTTTTTATTTCTGCCAACGATTCTGGGGTCCTGAAATTCTTTATTGCCTCTATTTTATTTTCTTCGATCTTCCAACCTTTGCTAGATACAGTAAACCCCACAAATTTTACAGACCTTTTTCTGATAGCGCATTTTTCTTGATTGATTTTTACATTGTGGTTCTTCAAACAATTCATTACCGTCGCAAGATTTTTATCGTGTTCTTCTATCGTCTTTCCATATATTAAAATGTCGTCCAGGTAGTTAACAGTTCCTTGACATCCGGAGAGAACGATAGTTTGCATAATTTCTTGAAAAATATCCGGGGCATTACAGAGCCCAAAAGGAAGTCGGCAGTATCGATAGAGAGCATCGCCTGCGAAGAAATTCGTCAGATGACGTGAATCTTTGTCCAATTCTATGTGAAAGAATGCCGCAGTTAAATCTATGGTAGAGAACCACTGTGCACCATGAAGTTCCAATAGTATAGATTCTAGTGTAGGCATTCTAAACGGAGTCCGGTAAATGCAACGATTCGGTCCTCGCAGATCAATAACGATACGTATGTCATTCTTGCCTTTCGGTACTACTAACATGGATGAGCAAAACGAGCGATCCATTTCCTCCGTGACTATCTCGATAATACCTTCTGATAACAAATTTATCAATTTTTGCTTAGTTAATTGCCTGAATGCTGCTGGGACGTGAGTATATACATGTCTTGCGGGAGGCATACTTGAATCGTACTTTAATGATACCGGAGGCACATTAAATTTTGGAAATTCATTCAAACATTCGATTTCTGCGACGTGCAGGCACAGAAAAGCGGCATTCTGTCGAATTGGTACATCTAAACCAACGTCGAGAACTGAGTATCTCATAGCGGTGTTAAATCCCAGTAGTGATCTAACTTCATTCACCACATAAAATTTTTCTATCATGAAAGGTCTATTCTCTGATATGAATAACTCAGCAGAAAAAGTGGCTATGACTTTAATCTCCTCGCTCACAGAGTATGCTTTCAGTGGTTTGTCTGAGGTAAAGCTCAAGGCGAATAATCGAGATGTTGCATTCTTATTAGCAAGAATCGTATCGAAAGAAATCTTGGTTATTGTATTGATTTGAGCCCCGGAATCTATCAAGAAGTTAATATCAACACCCGCAACTTGTGCTGTAATATATGAACCCTTTTCATGAGAACTTTCAGTCAGTGGATGTAGTATGTTTTGATGGTTTTTCTGTAAATAAGGTATTAATAGATTATCAGATTGAGTTTATACATTTTTTTATTTTGTCTTAAGTCTTCTTTTTGCTTTCTCTAACGATTAAATTTATTCTAATTCTTCGTTGCCGTTATTTACCTTTTCTTCTTTGTCCTCTTCGTAATTTGCACTTTTGATAGCTGCAACTTTCTTCTCAATCACTGGTTCATCGTCGTCATCGTGAGCACGTTTTAAAGGTCTCGATTGATAATTTTGACTAGAACACATGCGTCCCAAGTGTCCCATACGACCGCAAACTCGACAATTCTTTTGTATAGCTGAACAATCTGATGATCTGTGGTAAATTCCGCCGCACCTCCAGCAATTGGTTGGAGCGTGATAATGTGATCCACCTCGGCCGGAACCTCGTCTACCGGCCCGATTAAATCGTTGCGTTCCTCTAGCTCTCCAACTTGGTTGCGCTTGCTGCGCATGATAGTTTTGAGAAGAAATCGCAGCAACTAATAAGTTATCGCCACCTCCATGAATTCTGTGAAACTCTTCTTCGTTAGATTTTTCGATTTCTCGAGCTTGCACCGCATCCAACAGCTCTTTCGTTGATCCTTGCTTTACCCAGTTTCGATGGGCTAAAACTCGTACTCTAGAATCGTCGGCACCTTTTGTGATTATTCTAACGACGGCTTCCATCTCCTCACCTGGTCCGTAGTCACAGAGTTTTGCTGCCGACACCACGCGTCTAACAAATTGAATACTGCTTTCCGTGGGCGACTGACTCATCGTTGTCAGTTTGCCCCGTTGAGACAAGATGTACGTCCTAGACCCAAAATATTCATTCAACCTTGCCATAGCATTAGAGAAAGGTTGTGTGTTCTCGTCTGGCATCCCTGGAGACGTAGATGTAGTAAGGAATAACTCCCGAAGCTTTGCACCCGCTTTGATTTTAAAAACATTAAACTTAGTTTGCTCATCTGCGGTCTGTATGAGTTGCAGTGAAGAAATCAAAATTTCCTTCCAATATTCAAAAGCTCGCTTGTCGATTTCTCTTTCGCCTTCAGATGGCAAACATTCTGGCATATTTAGTGTACTTAAAGTCCAATTGCTCATACTAGATAGAAGCAAGGATTCATTACTTGTTTGATTTGATTCTTCACGTAGAGTACTGGAATGTGCAAGAGGGTAACCGTCACCGATGTTTCTTATGGTCAATTGCGTTACTTGCTCTCGCAAAGTATTATTCCTCTCGAGTGCTTCTTTAAGTTCCCTCAAAAGTTTCTTCTTGGATATACTCCTAGAAACGCAGAGAAAAAAAAATCCTCCATGAGAATTTGCTTTTTTAAAACTACGGAATAAACATGTTTGAGTTACGTCCTCTCATCGTAACTCTACTTGTTATTTATCTTTATAATAATTTTCAACCCTCCGTCTATACTACGGGGCAAAATTATTTCATCAATTTCAGATCCGTCTATACTACGGAATAAACATATTTGAGTTACGTCCTCTCATCGTAACTCTGCTTGATAATAATTTTTAACCATCCGTCTATACTACGGAGGAAATTATTTCAACAATTTCAGATCACCGCCTACTGCTATCGGTGTCTGTATATCCACGAACTTGGTTTTATACTTACTTCTTATGAGCCGAAGGTTCAGCTGCGCCACTGTCGCGACCGATCCCGGATAATGTCTGGTCCATGACGATATTCCACTGCTTTCCTCCCTGATGACTGCTCTCTGATTGGTCGTGGATTCGCGTCCGATTTTCTTCTCACCGCTGGCTGCTGCTTGTAGTTGCTGGAGTAGATGCTGCTTCCTTTGCGTCCGTTCGATGAATGAGGGACTGCACCGGGGGAAAGCAATTATATAGCTGGCGTACGAAGACGCCAACGATGTTTCAAAAACCTTTAAATGCTTTCCGCCCGATGACTGCTCGCGTCCGATTTTCTTCCCACCGCTGGCTGCTGCTTGTAGTTGCTGGAGTAGATGCTGCTTCCTTCGCGTCCGTTCGATGAATGAGGGACTGCACCGGGGGAAAGCAATTATATAGCTGGCGTACGAAGACGCCAACGATGTTTCAAAAACCTTTAAATGCTTTCCGCCCGATGACTGCTCGCGTCCGATTTTCTTCCCACCGCTGGCTGCTGCTTGTAGTTGCTGGAGTAGATGCTGCTTCCTTCGCGTCCGTTCGATGAATGAGGGACTGCACCGGGGGAAAGCAATTATATAGCTGGCGTACGAAGACGCCAACGATGTTTCAAAAACCTTTAAATGCTTTCCGCCCGATGACTGCTCGCGTCCGATTTTCTTCCCACCGCTGGCTGCTGCTTGTAGTTGCTGGAGTAGATGCTGCTTCCTTCGCGTCCGTTTAATGAATGAGAGACTGTACCGAGGAAAAGCTTTTATATAGTTGCAGCATCGTGTGAAGAAAAATCTCTCTGCCGTCGTCGCTGGCTGATTGGTGGAACACTGATTTCTCAATAATCATTTCAATAATTATTAATTATTTAATTTTTTATTTTTTTTATTTTTAATTTATTATATTTTGCCTTAATTGCTACAAAGTGGTACGAATTACAAGTAATAAACCCACTAGCAATAAAATTAGGTAACAAAGGGAATCAAAACAAAACACACAAAAACGTCAAACCAGAGTTGAGGTTAGGTACCGTGCAAAGGTTTATGGTTAAGCATGTCACAACGGCAACAGTGCGAAAAATGTTATTTAGATATGACAACATTTGAAATCCCATGCATTTGCTTCTTGATGCGCACCAACAGGGAAGTCCCATTATAAACAAAGGCAATTCTCCGCTAAGATTCAAAATTTAACGACTTTTGATTGTCTTGACGCCTCTAAGTCTATAGTTGCTGTACGCGCACCGGTTGTTTTGTTTCCACGTTTACTGCTGTAGCTACCGAGAGGACCGGGAGCAAAACCGAAAGTTGCTCATTTAAAGAGCGCATTAAGAAGTTTTTCTGCGTCAGTTTTTCTCATTGTGTTTAGTCTGTTTCTCATTGTGTGGATTTATTTCTCATTTCTGAAAGCAGTTCTACTCATTGTGTTGAACAAAAAAAGTTGCACTTTTTGCACAATGAGTGAGGAAATAACAAGCCTGGCTCACATGCATTGTTGGGCACCGCTAATTCGCTAAATCGCTAACCGGCCAATCGAGAAACGCTAATTATACTTTATACTTTATACTCAGACTAGTCGAATTGTTGCTGATCCATAACTCCAAATGAAGTGCCGCTGTTTATTTTAAAATTATTAAACTGTAAAGCATTTTATCCATTGACTGAAGTTTTTGGAGCGTCTTAGTAGAATACGAAACCTAAAAATAAAAAATAAGAAAACTTATCCAATTTAATTCTACTATGTGTATTTTATTCACGACAGATACGTATTTCGCCTACGACTTGCAGGCTTACTCAGTGTCTGTTTTCGAACTACAGAAAACAGACACTGAGGAAGCCTGCAAGTCGTAGGCGAAATACGGATCTGTCGTGAATAAAATACACATAGTAGAATTAAATTGGATAAGTTTTCTTATTTTTTTATTTTTAGATTTGATCCATTATAATAGGTTTTGATCTTAGTTTAATTAAGAAAAGCCGTGTAATATATATAAATTAGTAATAATTTGTACAGTGATAGATTACAATGCAAGTTGCTCCGATATATCAAAAATAAACAGTGACTGTTAATTTTGCAGTTTGCAATTAGTGATTAGCGAAATTTCCACGATTATCGAGCAAATTGTATCGGCTAGCGAATTAGCGGTGCCCAACACTGGTCACATGGCTACACTCGTATTTGTGCGACGTCGCCGTTCTTATATTTCTGGTGTACCTCAAGGCAGTAACTTGGGTCCAACTTTTGTTCATTGGCAGTAACTTTTATTTATTATATTCTTCAACAACGCTTCCTCTTGCAGACTGGTATATGCTGATGATCTTAAATACCTGACGATTCGTTGCAACGAGAATAGTCATCGTCTCCAGGCACTTTTGGACACATTTGTAAATTGGTGATAAATCAAACTACTTGACTATCAACATTCCTAAATGTGAGGTAGTGATATTCCACCGTATTAAATCGCCAAACAAATTGATGGCAATTGATGGTCAGATATTAAAAGAGGTCGACTGCGTTAACGATCGTAGTGTCACACTATACCTGAAAATGACGTTTGATCGGCATCGTGCAGTGATAATTTCAGAAGTAAGCCGTCAGCTGGGATTGATCGCCAAAATTGGACGAGATTCCAATGATCCGCATTGTTTTAAGGCACTGTAGTGCCCGTTAGTCCGTCCGATTCTCGAAAATGCATTGCTAATTTGGACACCGCACCAGCTCTATTGGAACCTTCAAAATGAACGATTCCAGAGAAGATTTATACGATTGGCGAAGTCCAGAAGATAGCTAAATACTTTTGCTGAAAATGGCACCTCTCGTTTCGATACTCATTCGTCGAATCACCCCCTCAAGAGTGAGGTGCAGGATAAGTGGCTATCTTGTCTCAACCATCGCCACGTCTCAAAAAAAAACCCAAGAGTGTCCCCGAGTTGCGCACGGAATACATCGCTCGATCCAATGTAGCTCTGATCAGTCGCGTCAGTTTGTCCGAAAAACCGTGTTCGTGCATCAAAATTCATAACTTCTCCCAATCGACTGTATCATATGCAGCTTATTAAACGATTATTCCATTGGTTTTAACTATAAAATAGTTGAATAAGCTACTCTTAAACAAGACTGTTTGTTGGATTATCTTTCGTTCCACCTCCCTCTCCAACTTCGCCATTGAGGTGTTCCTTGAAAAAACTTATAATAGTTATTCTAATTCTTCACAATCTCTGTCCTGCTTCTGGTGCTTTGACCAAGTTCTTCCAAGTGGCAATGCTAATTTAAGATAATTTTTTCAAGTCTATTTTTTTCCTCTTCACCGCTTGTTGGTATTCCCCATCAAACCAATCATTTCTTATACTCCGGGGCTATCAGGCTGCCAGCAGCGGTCTCTCCAAACCATTTTCGAGGGTTGAAGCACCTAACTCCTCGGAAAGAGGTAGTGCCATATCCCGTAATCGCACGTACATAGTTCTCGGCAGATTGCGAGTTATCTAGCTGCCTAATGTTCAGCTGAGCAGGACAGCTTTGACGCGTCCGGTGTACAGTTGACAGTTTCGAGCTCACACTGCTAGTAGGTGATGGTCAGCGAGTGAATATTCGCACTCCGTAGGGAACGTTTGTTCATGATGTTAGTGATTATATGGTCAGGTGAACTCTAGCTGGCTTTGTAGATATCTTTGCATGGGAAAAATGTGTTTCGGATCACTTGAGCAGTACCCGAACCCGACACCATGCCCGGTTATCCATGCCGCATGTTCCGAATCGAATTTTCTTGATTGCAGCGCATCTATAAGGAAAAGCGCCGGCATTGTCTTCAAAACTACCATTTTCTGGGAGAGCAAAATTTTATTAGTTGATTACTTTCCAAAAAGGACTCAATGAACGAGCAGCGTTGATTCACTGGCTCGAGCCGTCAAGCATGTAAGACATTGGAAAATAAGTGACAATTTGGCACGTGTTTCTACTAGACTACACTTCCATTGGTACTCAGATTGTGAAGAAAGTCCTGAAGGGTGTAGAATTCACAGACATTGAATACCCACTCACCCAGCTATATCGAACTGAAGGCAGACGTAGACAAACAATTTGAAGAAAGTGTGAAATTAAGTCCTAAAAGTTCCTCAGCCGCCTCGTTAACCAGGCCGACTCGAAAAGGGCACTGTTCGTTCCATCCCATTCTATGAGAGCATTAACCTCTTCGGCGGCATTTCAACGATTTTATAAACATGTTTCATAAACAAATATAGTTGTCACTTATTATTTTCCGCACCATTGATTATTAAACGCAAAACATTACACACTGCACATCAGTGCATCGTGTATAAAATGCATCAACGCAAGGAAATTGTACACAGATCAATGTGTTCAACACGTGTGCAAGGTCCATCTAACCTTTCAAGGTGTATTTAAAAAGCGCATTTAAAAATGCACTCAACGTTTGAAAGAGATCTTGTTTCTCGATCAATGTTACTGTGTATCTTAGTCCTTATGAACCATATGTTAGTCAGCACTACGGCACAGGGCCAACGTCTGTGTGGCAACGTGTTGGTCCGCACACTGGCCATGATGTGCGATGAGTTCCCAACATTTCCTCCGCCACATTACAACAAAAGGTTCAGCTGTAAGTCTCGATTTGTTTGAAACGTTTCCTTATAATTATATCATTACTGATTGCAGATGAACATCGACTACCACTTAACGACGAGGCTAATTATGGTGTTTGGAAAATTGTCAGACAATATACGCCACATATTTCCTATGATAATTTCGATCTCTTTAAACAAATACCCTATTGGATAAAATTATTCCCGAAGCATGGAAACAAACATCAGGTCGCGAAAAGAGGCATTTTTGAGTAATGCTGTCTAAAGCCATGTACTCAAAGTCAACTAAAAACGTTTTGCGCAAAGCTTTCCACTAAACAATAAATTAAACACTTCGAAAAGTCGGATATACCATCGAAATGCAACTTGCAATTGCAATTTTTTACATGAAAAGCCCTAACAATGTACAACCGGTCGCCACGAAAACTATCTTTATACCAACAGAATGTCTGTATTGTTTTTCATCCCACAAATAAAAGAATCTCAATTCAACAATATAATACCTAAGATTTAAAAACGTATGTATTTCCGAACTAAATTCTTAACCAGCAAAATGCACCCTTCTTCGGCCTAAACTTCCGCGCCCACATATCGGCTCACATCCCCGATTGTCCTTTCTGCAGCGTCTGGGCGAAGCGGTTAGCAATGAGTAGAGAAGTATCAATGAATCGATTCACACAATTGTTTAGGCAGGATTCCGTCCGGCTGTCCAGTTTGCTGCCCGGTTTGTCCACACATTTGTCCCAGCAAATGTCGTTGAACTCGTGAATCTGCCGATAAAAATGTACCGGTATTAGTGAAAATGTCTAGTACTACATCGCACACGAAACACTAACCTGAGCACTCAGTTGAGCCTTCTGTTTTTCGGCCATTAGGAAGTCCTGCAGCTCGGGGTCAACGGAGCTTTTCGATGCATCGAAGTCTGCCATTGTGTAACACGTTGATATAGATTTTTTAAGTAAGGAAATAACTAGAAAACTGGACGATTTTTTACAAAAACTTAATCTGATGTAATGAACACACAGCACTTATTAAATATCCTGTTCAGCTACCAGCAACATGCGTGATCCATCATTGCGTAACAGAACTGTCAAAACTTATCGTTTGGTTGCAAAGTCAGAACGGTATGCACCACCAACTAAATTTAACATTGAAATTCAGTAAGTTTTAAATATAAATTATGAAGGAACAATGAATTATTTCTTACATTTTTCTAGAGAAAACTCTGAAAAATGCAGATGTGCCAGATGTAAAGACATTTGTGAATACATAAGTTTAGTATAGGATGTTTTTCACCGAATGTATTACTTTATGGTCTAATCTTTTGCGTAACATATTGAGCTTGCTGACGTTTATCGTACGCACGCACATATCGATGCGCGATTTGTTGTTGCTGTTGTTAGATTTTACATTGATTTTACACGTTTGTTTTTGTTTTCCCCCAGTAAACCTTTGCACGGTGCCTAACCTCAACTCTGGTTTGACGTTTTTGTGTGGTTTGTTTTGATTCCCTTTGTAACCTAATTTTATTGCTAGTGGGTTTATTACTTGTAATTGGTACCACTTGTTTGCGGAAACCGGAAATACCCGACTTTTCCGAAGCAGGAAAATGATAACAATTCTGTACAACATATATTTTTGCCCTTTTTGCAGTTTTTTGCTTCTGGGTCTTACGAATAAGTAATCAAAACAAACCCCACAACACTGTCAAACCTGGGAGGAAAAAAACGCACTGACATCTGCGTGCAATGCTTTGTTATACCCCGGTAAAAAAAAACATACGTTTGAGTGATAAACGATAAGTTTTTGTAGCTTTTTGCACTGGGCTTAGCAAGCTCTATATAATTAATGAAGTACTTTGAATTTCAGGAATTTATACTTGCACATAATGTCTTCAATCTCTGGAATCTCTGTTTAGGAGTCTTTTTTTCTCTTTTATTATCTGATCAATATTTACTTAAACAAACTTTTGTAAGTGCAGACTTATAATGTCCGCAAATACTATTTAAAAGATGGGTTAAAATATCAACATAACTTTCGACCTGATAATTGTTTTGGAGAGCATTATGGCTAAAAAGTTGTCTGCCAAAAAAATTTACGCTTGATAAAAACACAAAAAACGAATATTTTCAATGTATTGCGATCTTAAAAACTCTCAACTTTGGTCGCACATCGATTATTACAATTTTCAACTGCCAACAACAATATAATAATTAAGAATGCTATTTTAAAGCTGCTACGCATTAAAAATGCTGAATTATGCCTAGTAGCGTGTAACTTGTAAATATAAAGCAGTTTTCAGCAGCGGGGTGCTATCCGTATCTTAACGAACGGTGTTTGACAGTCCACTTAACGAAGGGCGCTATTTCAAAAAATGCAAGAAATAGCGCCCGTCTGACAGGTAGATTTGCTGCCAACCTTTGTCGAGATGTGCTGAGATGTTGGCAACAAAAACATGGCACCCATCGCAAGCCCCTGGTTTTCAGGCTTAGTGCAGTGCTTAGCGGTTACTTTGGAAGTAAATTTAGAAAAGAACATTTTGTCATCGTGCAACCCCTCAAAAACGAAACTTTAACTTCGATCGTTTTTTGTCACCCAAATCACCTTTGGCGACGCGCTTGTTTACCAACAAATGCAAATGCAAATTCGTTCTGCTTCGTGAATCCTGACGGAAATAATTTGTTCTTAAAATATGACTTTTTCCCAGTGAATTTAATTGCGTTTCTTTACAAACAAGTTTCTCAGTCCAGTTTTAATAATGTCCAGCAGTAATACGTGTGAAAGTAGATTTAAGAAACAGCCCTCAACATTATATAATTCGTAAGTAACGGTAATCAGACGAAAGTTTTTCGTAACATTTTTTTTCTCTGTTGCGTAGGTGCGTTCGATATGTGGCCCGAAATATTAAACGATACAAAAACATTGAATACCTAGAACTAATACCACCGTTGATTAAAAATGCACTAATTGTGAACATAACTCGAGTTCAACGAGGATTTCACGACGACGAACTGCTGGAAATGCTTTTGAATCGATCCCTTACACGAATGAATCTGTCCAGTTCGACCATCACCGACCGGACGTTGAATTCCCTGGCGGAAAAATGTCCACAACTGCGAAGCCTTATTCTCACCCAGGGTAAATATCGGTTTACCCAAACCGGACTGGAAACGTTGATCCGCAAATTACCCCACTTACAACAACTGTCGGTGAAAAACTGTCCCCTTGTGGACGACAATTTGATCACCCAACTGGCTGACAATTGTCCCAGGCTGGACCTGGTGGACTTTGAGTCATGCCCGAACGTTACCGATCGCTCGGCAGAATCGATTAAACGGCTTAAGTTGACCAAACTGAACCTTGCGCGAACCCGGATTTCCGACGAATTTCTAAAAACAATAGCGAGCGACGCGAATGGCTGCTCGCTGGAAGATCTAAACGTCGGCCACTGCCAGATTACCGCCGCCGGTTTGGTCAAACTGCCCTGGGATACCATCAAATACATTGGATTCGAAGGATGCGACATTGAAGGTGAGTGCCCGGCTCAAATTGGTTGCGTTCTGAAACAGTTTATTTCCCTCTCAGATTTAGAGTTCATCGATATGAGCAAGAACCTTAAGTATGTACAATGGACAATATCCAACTGATGGATATTGCGCCACGCCCAGTGGACATGCAATGTTTAACCTACTTCAAAGTACTAATGCGAAATTATTACTAGCGCAGATATTTTATTTACACAACTATTTTACCAACAAGTAAGTGAATCGTCTGAGACGATTATTAGATGTAAGTGATTTTCGTGTTTTCTAACCATAATTTATCTACCTACTATCAACGACGAAGCTCTAGTTTTAGATGACCTACCAGTGAAGCAATTAACTAATCTTTAGATATTAGATGTGCGTTTTAAGTGATATTTTTAATGTAGCTATACTTTACGTCTTACTTCCAACTATGAAAAACCAAATTATTCATTCATTCTTTCCTGTGATTAAGGTTTTTAGAAGATATTCAATATAATTTGAATTAATACCTACGGAATTCCAAATGTTTGATGAACATTTTGTCTGATTACTACAGACCCAAGTCCAATAGTTTCATGAGGACCAAATTCCTAATCTTTTGTTTGGCTGCCTTTCTGGAAGGGCACTTAACATTTTTAGTTTAAGTATCTGTCTATCCTCCAAACATAGTGAAAAAACAAAAATAACATGATGTATTAATGATCAAATCACATGTCTAACATACACAAGTAACCTAGAAGCCACACGATGCCCTATTTTATAGAAAGCCTAGATTTGAATACATAATATATATGTCACATAATTCAACAATAAGCGAAGGCACTTAGATAGCAAGTAGAATTTTTACATAAACCACTTATGCTATACACAAAGATACGGATCAAACTAGACCTAGGTTTGGTCCGAAAGTATGTCTTACTAAAACGACTAAAATGATAACAAAACCACAACATGGACCAGCTTCGAGGCACTTTCGTCGTACGGAACTACCGAAATAGCGCAATAAGGGAAAAAACTAAATTCAAGGTGAAGTGATAAATTAACAAAATATGAAATTCAAATAAGCGGATATTTAAATATTTAAAACTTTTAATTCACATTATGATCGCA
Source organism: Sabethes cyaneus (assembly GCF_943734655.1). Lineage (NCBI taxonomy): Eukaryota > Metazoa > Arthropoda > Insecta > Diptera > Culicidae > Sabethes > Sabethes cyaneus. The sequence goes on along the minus strand of NC_071354.1, from coordinate 33,135,028 downwards.
TTCTCACGGTGTTGACTCGCCGAAAATAAGCGAAGTCATTCTAAATACCGCACAAGCATAGTTAATCTACTAATAATAATCTATATTACGGACACAGTTAGTAAGGTTATAGGAAGTAAATTTTTAAACAAATCTCTGTCATCGATGTACGTTTCCGTCTTAATTCTCATTAGATCTCTAGAAATGATACAACGTAATGTTTATGATAAATTCTAACTGTTGTTCAACCTATCTAACTAAACTACTACGTACTAGCAATTAACGATTACAAACAAAGAATGAAAAATCAAAACACCACACAGAACGGGATTTTAGCAGATACGAAAACATTAGGTGATACTGGTAGCCTCAAAAGTCATCTTTATCTTTAGAGTAGCTAGTTTGTGCTTGCATAGCTCCAAGAACGGGTAGGGTTTAAAGCACCTGAGAGCAGAAATAACTCTCACTCCCTCTGTTAATTTTTATTGAATTTCATTATTCTTCAACTTTTGATATGGTACAATAACGTATTCTCACTGAGTTATTACAGTTTTAGCAGCTTCTATGTTTTCGTTTTAGCATAGTTTATAATGAACCTATTTCTCGCAGCTCTCTTACCGTTTTTATGACTCCCAAGGGTTCCTGTATGCGTCTACCATTCATGTAAAATTCTTTATTCTAGCAGATTGATATGAAGTGATAAACCCAAACAAAATCCATATATCTAAGCCTCTTCCACGCCGTTATGAAAAAATTTTTCTTCCCTGACTTTAAAGATTGGGTTACTTGGTACGTATCACACATTTCTCTCATGGATTCAACGGAAAGATGTTGGTTATAACGTGTGCATTGAAAAAAATGACTAATTTCGAATGGCGATGAAAAAAACTACAAAAGATAATTTAATGGAACAAATTTTCCTACGATCCTATTTCTGCTTCTTGTTTATCGTCAGTCGGTCCGTCTCCTCCAGTATCTCTTGGATAATGGGTCGTAGCCAGATCCAGTAAAAAAACACGGTCTTCTTCGCGTGATACTTCTTGATGAAGGCAAATGTTTCTGACCAGCGCATTCTGGGTGAATACCTGCTGCTCAGATACGGCCGGCATTGACGAAAATGTCCATTTTGGCCAAGTACTTCTTCAACGTTTGGTCGGTTGCTCTGACTTCCCAGCCCAAGGTGCGGAACGTTGAGGCCACCTTACTTTCGATTTTCCTCCAATGTTGTAAATCAAACGGGAATCAAACGATGCCTATACTCTCATCCGAACGAGTATAAGAAGCATAGTATCCAACGCTTACGCCACTGACGCAAGCACACGACAAATAGGCGCCGTTGCTGTGCGCAAACATTCTGCTACCTACACAAAAGCGAACGCACAGCCTCGTAACGTGTCTCGCACGAATCAGACCGCACGACTGTGCATATTGATTGTGAGGAACGTGCTCCTCGAGCCAAAGATGCTGTGGGCTTCGCAACACCATCTTCCTCTTCAGATTCTGCTGCACTTTACGGCCAGGCAGCACCAACGGGTGACCGGAACCAGGCTTTCGTTCGATGCTCGCGCCTTTTTTCATAAAGAAGAGGATGCTGGATCGGACAGTGATAAAAATACCCAGCATGAAAAAAATGCCGTGGACACGAAGTGCTTCACGATGTCCAGCTCCGGAGTGGAGCTGGCAGCAGGAAAAAAGCATCGAGCGTAGTTACTTGGCTATTAACGCTGTCAATTTTTTCTTGTACACAACAGGGTTACGATTAGCGATGCATTAACAGATCAATCATCAGGTAGCAGAGTAATCGCATGAAAAATTGCAAAACTCAGCTTATTTTTTAATGGAATCCCACTATATCCGAAATATCTTCGAAGAATCTAAAGCAAATTTTACCAATATATTTTTTTATTGAATCTCAGTGAAGATAGAACCGAACCGTACTTACTTACTTAATTGGCTTGCCGTCCCAAGACATAGCCTGATGAACAAAATTTCTTCAATTTACTTGGTTCATCCTCCATACTCTGTTCTGTACGCCGCCGAAGATCGTTCTAAGCCCTCGTCTTTCAAAAACTCCGAACACTCGCAGGTCCTCCTCAAGTCTTTGAATCTCCCGGCTGCTGGTGTCATTGTGCGCCGTTGCCGTCAAGATAGAAGAACCGGACGAGCAAATACACTATTTTTTACCGACGCCGAAGTTGTCCGCGAATACTAAGAGCATGTGAAGGTTCGTAATGATGACACCGAGCTACTCTCGAAGTAGCTTTTAAGTAGGGTGAGCACACTTCCCAATTTACCAGGACATGTCCTATTTTCGCGTGTGTTATCCTGGTGTCTTGGTTTACAGCCGAAAATCCTGATTTTGGAAATGAAATTCTACTTTACTGAAGAAATTGAAATACAAATGTTTTTAAAGTCCTGTTTTGCCAGCCTCTCAAGAAACAGGGTATCTTATCTTCATAAATGTTACGATGACCGATTTTACATTTTCAGTTTCAAAAATGTAGCATACTTTCAGTTGTTTACACTGCTGTAGACCCGATGACCAGACGTACGGTAGTTGTTTTCCATGAGACAGCATGTTCTTTCTAAGTACAGCTAGCCCTAAAGCCCACCTAGGGATCAACTATTAGGTTAGTAACCAGCAGGTGTTGAGCCTAATCTATAAAATTCTCATCGATGGCCGGTTTGTCTCAAATATCAGCAACATGCGGCAGCATACGATACAGTTAAATGTGAAGAGCTATGGCAGTTATTGCACAAGAACGGTTAACCGGACTAACTACGCAGCTAAGTCCTTTCGTACTGTCCTCTGTCCTTTGGGCCGTGCCTTATACTATTTAACATCGCTATTGAATGTGTGACCCGACGAGCGAGCATCGAATGGGACGAACTTCAGCAAAACTGACCAACTTCTTATTTTCGCAGATGACTTTGATATCATTACGAGGAACTTTGACACGGTGGAGGCAATCTACGCTAGTCTTAAATATTGGACAAAAAATCAATGGGTTGCTAACCAAATATATAGAAGGAGGAGCCTATAGAGAAAGTAACGTTCACTTCCCATGGACAGGTACTATTTAAGCCGATGAACTCGAAGAGGAAGTCGGGCTATCTTTTCACTGTAGCCTTGCTTATGGAAGACATACGTACACTTGCTGCATTTGAACGAAAGGTGTTGGACTATTTTTGCCAGAGTACAGAAAGCAGAAAATGGCGCTGGCATATGAACCATAAGCTCCTACTTGAAGAGAATCCCATCGTATACGTGGTGAAACTCGAAAGGCTACAATGGGCCAGCCATGTTGCCAGGATGCACCACCGGGACTAGGAAAAGAAAGGTTCCACGTAGTGGGTACCTTGACCAGGTTGAAGCTGACTTGCGAGTGTCGACATACTTGACGACGAACAGCCCAGGACGAGTACAAAGGAAAAAAGTTCCCGATGCAGCAGAGCAACCCCGGGTTCGTACGGTATACCTTATTCGTTTTTTGTCTGCTTTGTAATGTTTGTCTGGGCCTTGCCAGATTATTTGGCGACTTTTCCCCTGGTTTTCGGTGCATTTTTGATGGTAATTAAGTTTAGCTGGCTCACTGAAACTCACCATAGCATTTATACAAGAAAGCGTTTGGCTCTACAACAGCGTTTAACTTGGTTATTTGCATAGTTGGAGTGGTACATCATCTTTGTCTAGCATTGTAACTTGTACCTTCTGTAGTCTAAACACAAGGAGAGGAAGGTTAGGTTGGTCAATTTGGCAAATCTATATTATATAGACTAATCTCAAGTTTTTAGTCTTGACCTTGAAATGAGGTCCTACATATAAATTAAATAAATTAAATAAAATAAATCAAGGGACGGTAGGGGAAAGACTACTTGTCAAGCATAGCTACCAATAGCCCCCCCCCCCCCCCCCCTTCCTTTCCGCTCTTCCCCTCCTTCACCAAAAATTTTCATTTCTTTCCCCTACCGTCCCTTCATCAATTGTAGAACCATCGTTTCAAAAAATATTAAATCTATATTTTCATCCGCATGTTTGGGCAAATAATGTCTCCCAAATCCTAGAAATTATCCAACGAAGTGCCGTTGCTAGCGGTTCTTGGCCATTTTTGTAGAGCTCTGCCGGGAGTCGGTCCTTTCCGGCGCTCATTCGAAGCAGCAGTTCGAAATATTGCTTCCACCTGTCAACCACCTAGCGCTCGTTTGTGATTAGATCCCTTCCCTCGTCCCTACACATGTCAGGTTTAGGTGTGTAACCCTTACGAGTTTGGTTCACTTTCTCGTAAAACTTGCGCGTGTCATAAGCCCGGAATAGTTGTTCCAGCTCCTCACGATCTCTGTCCTTCTTGTGGCGCTTTTTCCTCCTCAGAATCGTGGTCAAGTCATTCCGCACGCGTCGATACTTGGTCAATTTCTCTCCTGGGATGGGAATAGGCTTAGATTCTTTAGCGCTTGTTGGCATTCCATCCGTCAAACCAGTCATTTCGTGCACTCGAGGTTTCCCCTCCTAGCACCACGCTTGCGGCCGCGTTGACGGCCGAGCGTATCATTCTCCATCCGGTTTCGAGGATCGAAGCATCTATCTCCACAGAGGAAGGCAGAGCTTCATCCAGTATGCGCGCGTAGTTTTCGGCAACTGGCGGGTTTTTTAGCTGCCGAATTGTTTAACCGAGGAGTTCGTCTTTGTCGCGAGGTATAAACCGTCGATAGTTTTGCGCGCACGTGTACTGCTACTAGGTAATGGTCCGAGTCGATATCCGCACCCCGTAGGGAGCGAACGTTGGTGATGTTTGAGAAAAACCGGCCCTCGATGAGAATATGGTCGATTTGGTTCGAAGCTCGTTGGTCAGGTGATCTTCAGGTGGCTTTGTGGATATCTTTGTGGGGAAAGAAAGTGCTTCTGACCACCAAGCCTCGGGAAGCTGCAAACTTGATGCATCGCTGGCTGTTGTCGTTCGTGTCGGTGTGTAGGCAATGGGTCCCGATCACCGGTCTATACATTGCTTTCCTGCTGACCTAGGCGTTCACATCCCCGATGACGATCTTGATGTCCCGGAGTAAATGCACCCGTCATCTTTTTCATCTCCACCTAATCAGCACCACCGTAGGGGTTTGAATTCGCATCGCGACATAGCTCCTAAAAACAGGATTTCCCAACAGCTTTGGGACTCTCGAACCATGTACTTCGTTTTGGCGGTTTTAATGGGACTTACCAATCTCGTTGCTTCCCGTTTGAAAAGCCTCTTCCTCTACTCTACGGTTGATTCTGATGATATCGACGTCATCCGCAAAACCAAGAAGCATGTGAGATTTGGTGATGATAGTTCCGTTTCTTTCCACCTTTGGTCTTCGTATTGCACCTTCTAATGCAATGTTGAATTCTCTAACCTGAATGCACCCCCTTGCTTCAGTCCATCGTCTCGTCACGACGTGACGTCCAGCGTCAGGAAAGCGACTGAGATCTCACCGGCTATTCTGACTCATGATTTTGACCCATCCAGCATCTAACGTATCAGCATAATTAGTTTCGTCGGAAAACCACGTTCTAGCGTTATCTGCCACAGCTCATTTCGTTGGACTGAATCGTACGGCGCCTTAAAGGCCACAAACAGATGATGTATCTGCAAATTTTACTTCCGAAACTAACGATACTGAACGTAACTGACGCAGGGTAAACATCTGATCCGTCATGGAGCGACCCTCACGAAAACCAGCTTGGTACACGCCGACGAAAGACTGCTAACAGTCTCAGTCTACAGAACAAAATACGGGAAAGCACCTTATAGGCAGAATTGCGCAATGTAATGCCACGATAATTTTTACACTCAAGTCGATGTCCTGCTTTGAAATTTTTCACAGAAAACGCTGTCAGATATTCGCGTTCTGCCAGTTTTGCCCATTGCATTTCCTATTGCACTATCGACCTTCATCTTACACTAGGATATCCGTATATGGCAGGTTATGTTAAAAGATATTGAAATCTTAGTAAATTTTGTAGGCGAGTATAGTTTATGAACTTATTAATGGAAAATGTTTTAAAAATTCTAGGTCTACTGTTTTTCTAGGAACCTGTAAGGGGATTTTCCGATTTTCTCGGATAACGCTTATTTTAAAAGTTCATAACTTTGTAACCAAGTTTTATAGAACAATTTTTTTTATAAAAATGCAGCAATTTTTTTCGCAATCTAGGAAAAATATCAGTTGAATAAAAATTTTCACCAATTTTCCACGACGATGGGAAACTGTAAACAAAAGTCGGAAAACCCGAGTTTTACTTCTTAGAAAATTTTTTGAAATATTTTTCTCTTATTTGCCAGCTCATTATCTTTTAACAATCAAAATGTCACGATACTGTTATTTTTATTTCTAACAATTAACGACGGCACATAACTGGTCCGTTTTGCTTGTTAGACTTTTAAAATTATTTTGAAAATAAAAAAATTTAAGCAAACGCCACTTTTATGAGTAAAGAGGAAAACGGATCGGAAAGCAATATTCAGAATTACTTAGTTATTACTTTACCCACCTTTACTCATTGTCATTAGAAGTATGATAGGACTTTGAAATAAGTAAAACTAGCAATATTTAAATTCAACCACATTTTATACTATTCCAATAATTCATGTCTTCACGTTAATTAATCAACCGTGTAGGTGCGTGTTTTTAATCGATCTGAAAACCATTCCCTTCGATTACTTTTACATTTAGATGAAACATTTTTCGGAACAAAAATTATTACCTCCTAAAACCAAATGTTAAGGAGCAAGTAGCAAGCAAGCACTTAAAAACTGATCAAGTAAAACAATAAAACACCACTTTAAAAGTAGTATAGTTCATCGTACGTAAGGTAACTCAAAAATATTACAATGAATGAAAATTTCTAGCTATAACATATATGAATAATCACGAAAGCATTCGTTCAATTTTTTACACTTCCCGCCACCATACCCGCCCCAAAACTTAGTATCAGTGCATTAATTAAAATTTTAGGCGGTCCACTAACTAATAACCATTATTAGCATGGAAAATTCCACAACTACTAGATGTAGTATTCCTCTAACCGGAAAACGTGATATCCTTCAATGTATTGATTCGGCAGTTCAAGCGGAATTAATTTTCTCAACATTTAAGTTTTATATTTTTAATCTGTCGCGTGTAGGACTTTTCATATACATTTGCTTTACTTAGCATTTAGTTACTACTAACGATGCTTTTTTTAAATATATATATATTTATAGAACTATAGTATGCTTATGTTAGCAATTAGCGTAGAATGTACTGCTACTTGGAATTACTATCTCTGATAAAATGCGCTTTTGAAACGTTTTCTCTTGCGAAATAAAAAAAAAAGTCCAAACCTTATGAGCCAGTAAATGCACCCGGTCCAAACGGAAACAAAATGATAATACGAAAATTGCAACAAATATGTTTTGAGAAATGAAAAAATAAAAAACTAATCGTAATATATTTTCAAAACTAACACACTATGCACATTAGTAATTTAGTCAAATAATGAACAAAAAAAAAGAAAGGAATGATATAGTTTATACCGAATACAAAAGCAGAGCAAATACAACACATGATATTCATCTACCTTTGTACTCTACACATAGTGATTAATAGGAGCAATTTTATTGAACAACTCAAAAGCATATATTCGAATCATAATAATAATAATCAAAGCTACTAACACCGTTCACGAACAGAGGTCTAGTGTTTTAGCTTGTAACTATATCGGAAAACTGCTACTAGAGTAATCAATAAAACTGTTTTCAAGTAGAAGAAAGCAAATTTCGTCCGAGTTTTTTTTCTCCTCTTATCTTCCTCCTTCTACCTTTAACTATTCATATCATTTTGCCTATAGAATTTTTGTCATCTTATTGGTAAACATTCTACACTTGCAGCCAGCCAGCCAGCCCAGCTAGTAATGGTTTCCTGCTTTTGCTTTGCTGCCGCCGGGGTCCTAGGCGCCGCTCTTAGACTTTCTTACTGGTGGCGGAGATTGGGTTCTGCTTCAGCTGCAGGATAATGGATCGCATCCGCGAAATGTCCTTGCTGGACTTGTTCGTTTTCGGGTTGAAATCGCACAGCTTGGCGATGCGCTCCCACTCGGTGCCCGGTTCGATTTCGTCCGTTTCGGCTACGAACTGTTTCTCGGCGTTTCTGTGGATTGAGTTTGGGTTTTTTTAAGGATCAAAATAATTGAAATTGTTAGAAAATGTGACTAAAAAGAAAGTCGGGTGTCGGTTTTATTGGCCGAGAGAAGCGATACAGAGAACACTCAGGTGCGCTAATTTGGATACGGAAGAATAAGATGCCCGAAAAAGCTTTGACTTATTTACAGCTAAAACGATGAACAAACGAAACTCACATGCCTATACCGCTTTTTAAATTGACCTAAAAGTAAAAATTACGTGTTTTACACGTGGTAGTTCGGGATAGTTCTCGAACTGCTCTCTAATTGATTTCATAAATTTTAAATAAAAGCGGTAAGCTTTTCGTTAGAAACTATTGGTCCGCTTTTGAAAGTAATCCAATTCCTATTCTTGGGATCATTATGAGCTTAACATGTTCATACGAACATTGAAAAAATAAAACAGATGATAAGTTGCCCTTGCTCAATTTAGTAAGTGAAAAATACAAGCAATTTCACAATTTTGAAACCTTTCCAGTATAATTTATATGTTCAAGCCATCAAGCAGATAATCAATACAGAAGAAAAAACGTCCGACAGTTCTACTATGAAAACATTAGATGCTTACCCACCCAGAAGCATAGCCCAATCATGATTATTTTGACCAGGCGACTCATCAGCCGCAAATCAGGTTTAATCGGACCGAGCCGCCTAGCACATTGAACCCACTTGTTCCTGGTGTTCAGAGGTTACTTAACTTTTATTGCAACGGATCTAGTAAATCCAGCGTCAAACAAAGAAGTCGGTCTTAAGCAGACATTCTCCATCTCCAAACTGATGCGTCTTCCTCTACATTGCACAGTCGCCTATTCTGGAATCAACGACCTCAATATGGGAAACTTTTTGTTTCTTTGCACATTCCTTCTTCGTACTACTCCCTCCCATGGGTAGGTGGTTTGACGAGTACTTCGGCCAAACGACCTAAAAATTCTTAGTTCCGCATGTAGAATGTTTATAGTTTAAGTTGGATATATGTGTAGTATGTAGTATTGCATAATTTAGCTTTATGTGTAGCATGTGTCTCGTAAAGCGGAATGGAGCGAAATCGAACGGATTTGATTTTAAATTCAATCCGTTTGGGCCGAAGCACCGGGAGGGCTTACTCGGTTCCCTAGATGAATTGCTGGTATGCACAGAAATTTCTCTAGAAAACTGAAACCAAATCCTACCCACCATTCATGAGATTTTGACTTACTCATGAAAATTAAAATGTATCGCTAGTTAGAACGAACGAGTGTTCAAAAATGATGTGATGTCTTTATTTGCGTAATCGAGACATTTTCTATGAGATTGCCATAGAATTTGTGGCTGTTATGCGATTATGGACAGCACAGCACTGAAAAATATACACACACGTACATGTATACATGTGTATGCATGTATGAGTGTGCATGGGTGTATAGGTACGAATGAATATATGTTTGAGTGTTCTATGATGAGTCGGCAATTATTCTTATACCTATGCTGCCAAATTACAATTATTAATGGGCAGGAAGTTATAGTCAGTAGCTGTGTTTCCTGTATCAGTTTCCTATGCTATTACTATTATTACTAATATTGCTATCGTTGCTGTTACTGTCACCTCTATTGTATTGTTTTGGATGTAATTATATTTTTTTTTTCTTTCTTAGAATGATTTGCATGTCTTGTGACTAACCGCGTTAACGGTATTCAACTAACAACATAAAATGATCATGTATGACGCTGTTTGTCTCCCAAGGGCCTTCCTAATGCTGATGAGCCTCTGTCGGAGAGTCCATCAAGTCGAACGGTGGCAACTCACCGGCGGCCTGCTCCTCTCCATTCTTGCGGCTGTCGTCGCGGTCGGACTTAGTGGATCACTCGAAAAGATTTATAGCCTCGATATATATCTTGTTCTGTCCATTGCCCAATGCTGGCAGACTTCAACTGAAATTCCATTTCTAACTAAATCTTTTTAGAGTTAAAACTTCTTCAAGTAAAAACAGGTATTCGATTCTCTGGCTGATTCAAGCGATAGCGAAGGGCTGTCCTCAATCATTTCCACTTCCTAAAATGGGGTCATAGTACATAATATATGGCCGTGGTATGAGGATTTTTTTTTCGATTCAATACCATCCTCACAGAATTATCAACGTCGTTAACATCTTATTAAGTCTTGCTTTAGTGACAGCTTGCACTTAAGACCTAACACGGCATATATACATATCTCCAAGTGAAGTTCTTTTTGATCCACCTCATCCCTTCTTAGTTACAGAATCATTTCAATTGACCACGGTCTGAAGAGCATACCGACAAATCGGTTGACTACCGCTACAAATATGCAATTAATGCCACCGGGAATAATACGAGCGAGTACCAGTCCCCATTATATCGCATCTGCTCTATTTTTCGGAAGTTCAAGTAGTTTTTCGATAGTTCTGAGCGATAATATTGCTCTTGAATAATATTCCGCACAAAATATTCGAAAATTTACGCCAACAGCTACAATACTGCAAAGATGGTAGATAAAGAAGCGGCTGTGGCTTTTAATGACCATAGGTTGTTGAACAGCGCTGGGTCAATCGTGATGACATGGGTATTTGGGAGATGAGTAGCGTCCATCCTAGCGAGTAGTTAGTCGGTAGTAGCATAGGTGATGGACAGACATAAAATTCTCGTGATATTACTAACTTGAAAATTGCAATCAACATGTTGACTAAAAAATTCCTCTTTTCTTTTCTTTTCTTTTTTCTGCCTGATCTCTATCGCTTCTTCTCACGGCAACAATAATGTTGCCGTGAGGGGAGGCAAGAGACCAGCCACAGATGACCACACTGGTGACAACGATAAAGAGGACGGCCGGCGTGGAGCCTGCTTCAGGTTTAATAGGATTGACTACGAACAAGATGAGGAAACAAACAAAGGAAGGAGAAAACAAGATAAGTACAAGCCATCTTATGCTATATTGACCAAGCACACAATTATATCAAGCCAAGTTCTGTCACTCTTCTTCCGCCCATTAATCCATAATCACCAATACATTATGGAGCTAGCGTAATCCGCACGGATTCTTTTAACATTATCACAACCACCTTATCTCAGCCCTGGACAGACTTGGCTCTAACTGCCCCACCTTGTGCTGCAAACAGAAACAGAAACAGAAACATTCCTTCTTCGTACTACTCCTTCAAGAACAATGTTGAAGATTATGTTTAAGAGGGTACCATCTTACATTAGTCCATCCAGTGTCATGATCTTGCTTAATCGTACGCATGATTTGAATTCCTCCAGCGTCATTCGATCCAATTGAATCAGATTCGTTGGAAAGTGATGTGATGTGCGTTTTGTTCAATTTCAACACAAACCTTCCGCGGCAGGTGACTCAAATAATATACCACTGAAATAAATACCACTGGCAGCGCAATGAAATTTGCTTTGTCACGTCTCCCGCCTTGCACTATTGACCCCGTTATCTGCCTAAACTCATTTCGTTTAACTGAATCCTGCGCCGCTTTGAAGTTCACAAGTAGATGATGAGTCTACAAGATCTGTCACAATCAGCTTGATGTGCCCAACAATGGATTTCGCCAACAATCCAAATTTTATGAACAGAATAGGGTAGAGCACTTTGGATGTGGATTTGAGCAAAATAACTGTTACAGTCGAGTCAATCCCTTTCTGTAAATAGAGCAAATAACACCTTTCAACGTGTCCCCCAAGCATTCGTTCATTCACCCAAATCTATATGTAGAAAAATCAAATGCTGTTCATGTGTCCTACAAACCGCTCGAAGGATTTTGATAAAACTTGATATACGCATTGCCTATGATGTGTGGAACGTTCTTAGAATGGTTTGGGTCAATTCCTGCGTGTGGCGGTTTTTGTGAAAATCTGTTTGAAACAGAAGCATCTACTGCGCTAGACAGCGTCACAAATCTCGGCGATGCTCTCACTAACCTACATAATGACGACGTTATGATTAAGCTGGCCGCTTTTTGTCTGTAAATCCGCTTACATGTTTTGAGTACATTAGAAGGGGACCAAAGAAACGGACAACTACAGAGGGATCTCTGTCTTATGTGCATTATCAAAACTCATCGAGCTCGTTGTGATCGTACCAATTTCCTTGTTCGTCCAGCAGTAGATCGCCGACGAGCAACATGGATTCATGCCCAAGCGCTCAACGTCTACTAATCTGCTCTACTAAATACTCACTACCCACGTCAGTGATGATCAAACTGCGACCCTTTGTGATAATTCGTGCGACTCGCGGACTGATTTGAGGGATGGCAGACTTATGAACAATTTTTTTGATCACACAGGGGTCACACAATTCAGTCGTAGTACCCCGTGCATATCGATAGATCTGATTGCTGATTGCGGTTTAAATCTTGTGGTGATTCGTAAAATTCGGCTTTTGTTGCCGGCTATTTTACATTTTGGTATGCGCAAGAATGGCCAGAGGTCATTGCAGCCCGCGGACTCATGGGGTGATCTAATTTGGCCCGCACTACGCTTATGCCTGGGCACCACCTGATACCTACGTAATAGATTAATTTGACGACCGTTCTCTAACATCTACGTTATCTACACCGATTTCTCCGCCGCTTTCGACAAGCTAAAATATCAAATCGCCGTCGCAAGACTGGACAAACTGGGCATTGAAGGGCCGTTGCTCCAGTAGTTTAAGCCGTTTCTGACGAATCGACGGATGGGCTCATTTCACCGGCTTTCACCACTTTTTTCGGAGTCCCACAAGGTAGCCATCTCGGACCGTTGGTTTTCCTTATTTATATCAACGATGTCAACAGAGCGCTCCGGTTACCACGCTACGAATAGCGTTGCAACACCGTAGCATACTAAAACCCCCATTTTTAGAATTCCAGCTATGATTTCTCAAGCAGTCAGTATAGGATAAAGAAATCTATCGACTTTTAATTAATAAACCAAAACTTCATCTGAGTTGCAGACCCCGTTCAAAGATGTAACGAATATTGTTTACATATTTCTACCAGTAAATTAGTTAGGTACTTTAGCATTTTAATCGTTTCTACGTCTGCCATAAAAACCCAAAGGTTTTCCATGGGTGCTCCTTCAATTTGTTTATAAAGGTCAGCCCGATAAGAGAAATATTTTTCATCCATGCTAAATCGAGTTTAGTTACTTTTACCTAGACTCCAACTTTGCATCATAGCGTTTTTTTACTGTGTTAGGTTTTTTGGAATGCTGTAAGTACTGCAGCGAATTTGATTAAGATGTGTAAAATTGATGGTTATATCTTTACCAGATTCTGATACAGCTATACTGATAAGCTAAACTCGCGGGCTACCAAATCGGTCATCTTGTCTTGTCTGACGTATGCCGACAGGAAAGGAGAGCTCTTTCGAGCTTCGTTGGCCCTCCGACGAAACAGGGGGTTGATGTAACAGGCTTTGCAAACCTTCACCACGAAAAATACTAAAGCACGGAACGAAGAACAAGGAAATTCCTACTAGAACAATCGGAAAGACCCTCGCAACGAAACAGGACTATGGATTGGAAACTCGGGACGTGGAACTGCCGATCTCTTAACTTCCGAGAGAGCACTCGAGTGCTCTCCGACGTATTGAAGAGCTGCAAGTTCGACGTCTTAGCGCTGCAGGAGGTGTGCTGGAAGAGCTCAACGGTACGTACGTTCAGAGATGGACATACCATCTACCAGAGCTGCGGCCACACACACGAGTTGGGTACAGCTTTCATGGTGATGGGGGAGATGCGGAAACGGGTGATTTGGTGGTGGCCAATCAATCCTCGAATATGCAGGTTGAGAATCAAGGGCCAATTCTTCAATATAAGCGTCATAAACGTGCACAGCCCTCACCTCAGAAGTACCGATGACGACAAGGATGAATTCTACGCGCAGTTGGAGAGTGAATACGACCGCTACCCAAAACATGATATCAAGATCGTCATCGGAGATTTTAATGCTCAGGTCGGACAGGAGGAGGAATACAAACCGGTGATTGGAAGGTTCAGTGCACACCAGCGGACCAATGAAATGGGCCAGAGACTTATCGATTTAGCCGCCTCCAAGAACATGGCCGAACGTAGTACCTTCTTCCAGCACATAATCCATCACAAGTATACCCGGAGGTCACCAAATCAGACTGAATCACAGATCGACCACGTTTTGATCGTCAGTCGGCACTTCTCAGACATTATCGACGTCAGATCCTATTGAAGCGCTAACGTTGACTCGGACTACCACCTACCGTGTTACCTGACTCATAACGAATATACGTTATATACGGGGGAGGGTCGCGTAACTCACAAACTTTGTGGTTTTTCGTTTAATTGATCATAAATTCGAATAGAGCATACAAATATCAACTATATAACACAAGAAATTACATGTTTACTCCAAAAATAAAAGCATGAGAGATTTTAGAATTTCGGAAATAGGGGTGCGTTATGAGTCAGGTAACACAGTAGTGATGGTTAAGATGCGCCCAAGACTCTCCGTTGTGAACAACATTCGATACCGACGCCAGCCTCGGTTAGATCTCGCGCGGCTGAAGCAGCCAGACGTCGCCGCAAACTACGCGCATTCACTCGAACCTGCGCTGTCGGAAGAGGACGAGCTGGACGAAGCCCCTCTCGAGGACTGTTGGAACACTATCAAAACAGCCATCAGCAGTGTAGCGGAGAGCTCCCTCGGGCATGTGGCCCGGAATCAGCGGAACGATTGATTTGCCGATGAATGTAGGAGGGTGATGGATGAGGAGAAAGCTGCGCGTGCGGTGCAACACGTCAGAACGTGGAAAGACACAAACAGAGAAATATGCAGCGAAACCAAATCTTTCGGGAGAAAACTGAAACTGAAACGGATCCCTCAAAGGCTTTGTGCCGCGAGCCGAAATGTGTCGGGATAAGACTGGCAGTATTCTGACGGACGATCGTGAGGTGACCGATAGCTGGAAGCAGCACTTTGGCGAGCACCTGAATGGCGCCCAGGCGGAGAACCATGGCAGCGGGGAAAACGATTTCGACGGTGCAGCAAACGGGGAAGAGGTGCCAGCCCCCACCGATAGCCGAAGTTAAGGAGGCTATCATCAGCTGGGAAAGATGGCTTCGGAGTGGAGCTTATTAAAATGGAACCAGAAAAGCTGACCGTTTGTATACACTGACTAATTGTTAGAATTTGGGACACGGAACAGCTACCGGAGGAGTGGAAAGAGGGGGTTATCTACCCGATCTATAAAAACGGCGACGATTTGGACTGTGAGAACTATCGAGCGATCACCGTTTTCAATGCCGCCTATAAAGTGCTGTCCCAAATCATTTTCCGCCGACTACCACCAATTGCGAACAGATTTGTGGGAACTTATCTAGCCGGCTTCGTCGAAGGTCGGTCTACAACGGATCAAATATTTACACTGCGGCAAATCCTCCAAAAGGGCTGCGAACACAGAGTTCCCACGCATCATTTGTTCGTTGACTTCAAAGCCGCATATGATACCATCGACCGGAAAGAGCTATGGAAAATCATGGACGAGAACAGCTTCCCCAGGAAGCTCGTCAAACTGATCTACGATTGATGCTATACAGTGCTGTGTTCCGATTTCGGGTGGATTGTCAAGTTCATTCGAATCACACAGAGGGCTTCGTCAAGGTGATGGTCTTTCATGCCTGCTGTTCAACATAGCACTACAAGGTGTTGTGAAGCGAGCGAATATCAACACGTAGGGCACGATATTCAATCAATCTAGTCAATTCATCTGCTTTGCCGATGACATTATCGCCGTCAGAACCTATCTGGGCGCTAACATTGATTCGTACCACTACCTAGTGCTGGTAAAGATACACCAAAAACTGTCTGGTGTGAACAACACACGATGCCGGCACCCGCCACGGTATAATCTAACGCGAATGAAGCAACCGGATGTCGCTGAGAGCTACGCGTTGTCTCTCGAAACCGCGCTACCGGAAGAGGGTGAAATGAATGAAACCCCTCTTGAAGAATGTTGGAGTGCCGTGAAAACAGCCATTACCAGCGTAGCGTAGAACAGTAAACTTCCAGGAGAAGAAACGCCGCAAGGAAAAGAAGTAGGGCGAAGAACTCGAGCAGCTCTACCGCTTTCGCGACACACAGAGTTTCTGTCAGAGACTCAACGAATCTTGCAAAGGCTTTGTGCCGCGGGCCGAAATGTACAGAGATATAGATGGAGGTATTTTGACAGACGGCTGTGCGGTGATCGGAAAGTGGAAGCAGCACTGCGATGAACATCTGAATGGCATGCAGGTGGAAGACCATGATAACGAAGGAAGTGACTACATTGGTGTAGCAAGCAACGAAGATGTGCCACCCCCATCGATAAGGGACGCTAAAGAAGCCATCCAGCGGCTGAAGAACAACAAAGCAGCGGGAAAGGATGACATTGAAGCGGAACTAAATGAGGCCGGACAAGTTGGTCAGCTATTTTCATCAATTGTTTGTCAAGATTTGAAACACAAATGATTGCCAGAGGAGTGCAAAGACGGGATTATTTGCCCTACCTACAGGAAAGACGATAAGCTAGATTGTGATAACTACCGAGCGATCTCTATTCTGAATGCCGTCAACAAAGCTTTCCACACGCATCACCTATTCATTGATTTTAAAGCTGCATATGATAGAGTAAACTGATAAGAGCTATGAAAAATTGTGATCGAAAACGGCTTTCCGGGTGAGCTTTACTAGACTTATTTAGGCTGTGATGGATCGGAACCAGTGCTGTGTGGGAAACTCGGGTGGATTGTCGTGGACTTTACTGAAGAAAATCCAAAATGACCAATTGTGAGTTCCGGTAGAACCGACAACGGTTCTATTCCGGAATGTGGGACATGAACCAGCGCTCTACAGGATAGTGTAGGAATCATTCTTATTGACCACAAATGAAATGAATAACTTTTACGCACTCTGTAAAGCAGATTTCTAATTTTACTTTATCTGCTACTTATAACGTTAAAAAAATCCCATTGCGATCTGGAATATCTTCGGGGAAATGGAACCATAATTTAACAAACTTATTTTTTCAGTAAAGGGCAATCTAATGTGGTCCTTTTAAGACTAATTACATAAAAATCGAATAAAAATCAGTGGGGATACAGACTGTCGCAGTAGCCTTTTAACCTAATCCTCTTCTGGTATATTAAAAAGTTAAACACAGCCTTGAATTTCATTCCAGTTAATTTTAATTTAAGATCATGATACAGAGCCTTTTATCATTCGTAGTTAGGCTTAAAAGCGTGTTCACTGCATTTAAGATGAGGTGTCTCGGGTTATAAAAAAGCCCGAATTAATTTATTAACTGTAAACTTTCAGACTATTTTGAGTAAATTATCAAAACTCTACACAACTAAAATTTCGTCTATTACACACAAAATACATCCAAAAGCTCGAAATAAATCAGGAAATAAATCAGGTTTTTTAAAATCGTTTTAAAACAGAAGTTCTTAATCAAGAACTATTTAAAAACATTAACAAAATCTAATTCTACAATTTGAAATGAGTGTTTGACAAAAAAAAGTTCGATTTCTGAGAGTACTGCCTCAAATCGAGTTGAGCTATTCAAAAAACAAACACAAAATGTAAATGGTCAAATACACGTGCAAGAATGAAGAGATAGAAAATCTAGTTTGTGGTTTACTAATCGACCAATGCCTAAACGGCTAAACATGATTACTTACTTGGCCGATTCCCTGATATATCGGTTCAGTCAAATTGAGAAAAAGAAATTAGCAGCAGTAAACGGTAAACGAGAAATGATACAGAAAGAACGTTAAAATTCGGTTACATGGCGTACATAAAATTTTAACACTTAGTTAGGATAGACAATAGTCTAATACAAAAAATAAATAGTAAAATAAAGAAGTTAGCATAACTCTCGCAAGCGATCAAACGCCACCAAGACTTAGGTTGACTGACGTTAGTGTTAGCGCAGAGAAAAAATGGAAAAAAGGTTAAAGCTTGTCCAAAACTGTTAGCCATTAGGCATTCTCGTTTGTTTGGCGATAAACAACCACCAGCAACTCACCGATTGGCCGCTTTGGTTTTGGAAATCGCCTCCTCGTGATGTTTGTACCAGTCTTCCAGCTCCTTGCGAGCCTGCTCCCGCAGTTCCTCCTTTTTGCGTTCTTCCTCGCGATCTTTTTCCTCAAGGCGAGCCTTCTGCTCTTCGCGCCACTTGCGAATCTTTTCCGGTTCCTCCGTTACTTGCTTGGGTACTGGAAAGGGGTGTTGCGTATGAAGGGTTGTCCAGAGTTTTGTTTACAATCGATTAAAACGTAATGGAAGCGTGTAACAAATAAAGTTTATTATATTTTGGTATTTTTTCTTTGGTAGTATAAATGTAAGACTCTCAAGGCAAAAGCTTATTGAAAAGCCGAAATATCTGACAAGAATGGGAGGGACAAGAGAAAGTAGTTTTAACAATAAGAACGAAATTCTTACCTGTGTACCCTGAAAAATCATCATTACCATCCTCTAGAGGAATTAGAAAGAAACATAGTTTATACATTTATTCGAAAACAATTTGGTTAACTTAGTAAAACTATGCAATGGAAACAAAAAACAAACACAAAGCAATATATACGAAAGGTAAGCATTAAACGATTAAAATAGGTAATTTAATTGTACCGTGCAGGATTGTGTAAAACTACAAACCATCCACCAGAAGAACCGCTTATGATTAATTGGGAAAACATTCCT
The DNA here is from genome assembly GCF_943734655.1 of Sabethes cyaneus. NCBI lineage: Eukaryota > Metazoa > Arthropoda > Insecta > Diptera > Culicidae > Sabethes > Sabethes cyaneus. The sequence continues at coordinate 33,116,165 of NC_071354.1, read as the reverse complement.
TGCCAGTTAATAGTTTTGTATTGGGCTCAGAATGCTTTCTTCCGACATTTCATATACGAATAACTTACATCTCTATCCACTGGAAGCTAAGAAAAACCATGCAAAAATGTACAAAACAAGCAAACATAGGACCAACAGTGTAGAATCAGGTGAAAGTTTATGGTGTTTGTTACTATGAACTGTATCCTCTAACAGGGTATGTTTATTAGGTTGATACTAAGAATACAGAAGACAGTTTCGCTAGCAGGCAACTTCAGCAGTTGCCCTTCGGTTCTACACGATTCGGTTAGTAGAAAAGTTCCGTTCAAAAGTTACCTTCGCTCGGGTTAATGGGACTGCTCGAGAAACCGCCAGCATCTTGGGAGCCGTAATCCTGTGGCCCACATCCGGCATCCGCATTGATTACTTCAAAGCTTCCGGTTGACTCGAACTCTAGTCCCAGTGGTTCTGATTACAGTATTGGTTATTTGTTTGTACGGAAAAAGTGTTGTGCGTCGCGTTTTGTCGTTGTTGTTTCAGTTGTTAGTATTTATTGTTGGCAAACCAAATGAAACCAAAAGGAATATACAGAAAACAGAAGGAAGCAAATTAACTTTTATTTCTCACGGTTCACCATGCTAGAAGAGTGCTCGATTAGCTACGGCAATGTATTCACAGAAGTTTTAGAAAGATAATTTTCGATTTTCTGGCCGACACTAAACACTACGCTCTAAAGCTATGATACAAGCGCTACAGTGGGCGTTTAGCATATTTCGATAAGCACAACGGATGAATTCGGAAAAAAACGGAACCATTTAGGACATATAGGCATAGATTTGCTGATAAACTAAAACGCCAATCGACAGAGGAAAAACCAATGAACTTATTGCCAAACAATACAGTAGCAAAATAACGCTGCTGCTTATCATCGATAATGATGCTGCCACCCAAAGGCGACGATGGTACCTGCATTCGGCTGAGTCACGTCATCGTCCACCGTACCATTGCTAACGGGAATGGGCGGAATTTCGTCCTCCAAACCGGCCAGTGCGTTCTGCTCGCGGGCTAAAAACTCAGCTGCCGGATCGATCTCGTTCTGCTCGAAGTTTCCATCGCCAAATGCGTCCATTTTAAGGATAATTTAGAGGAAAAATTGCACCAGAAAAAGCACACCACAAAATTGTACAACACTATCGAATCTACGAAAAAATTGCTTCCATGGATGCGGATGACAGTAGGCAGCCAAACGTACCGTTGACAGACAGAACAATGAAAAAGATACCAAACATCGCATAGCTCGGTATAGCTGGATTCTGCAATGCACATAAATTTACCGAATTTTCTCCACAGCACACAACGTCCACAACGGTTATCATGATATGCAAGTGCTGCATTCGAGTTTCGAGTCATTCGATTTCAAGCGTTCGATAAAAATAAAACAGCAAACAAAGGATTGTAAAGTACAAAAAGATGGTGTGAACTGTGAAGTGAAAATTTAATTATTTATTTGCATAGTTATTCTATTTTAAATTTAATCTAAAACTAACTACAGATCAAACTAAAATCTAGAGTGACTTAAACTAAACTTACATCTAATCAACAGGTAGGAAAACACAATTATGAATAAATTAAAACAAAATACTTATGCTAACCTTAAAAATAAACAGAAGGTGGCTTACGTTGCGTGTTCGCAAAGGTGGATCGGTAAAGCTTTGTAGGATAGAACTGGAGAAGAGAATATCCGTTAGCCGGTGAAAGTGTGAAAGCTTGGTGAAAGCAATCTTCAGTCCTGGTAAATACATACTGGTTATATACAACAAGGGTCAGGGACGATTCGATCACTTTGACTCAATTTCTAATAGCTTTTGACAGCTGAGCAAAGTTTGATTATAAATTCGGAATGTAGTCGCCAATGTCTTAAAAATTTCGTTCTCTGCTTCCAGAAAACAATGTCGTGGCCTAGGCCGGGCGGAACAACTTCATCGTACTGCAAGCTTTGCGTGAACGAGGATAACTCCGCCATGGTCCAATGCGACCGGTGTGAAAACTGGTACCATTTCGACTGTGTCGGGGTAGATCAAACAGTCGAAAACCGAGATTGGTTTTGTGCTGAATGCACCCGTGGCTCCTCCAGTACCTTCCGTAAGTACATGAAGACCGTGAACCGCCGTTCATTTTTCCGTTTTTAATTTGAACACTTTAGTTTGAACCCCGCTAATTTGCACGATGCACAAACTAAAAATGGTTTAAATCTGGCTTTAATTTTCAAAAGGTCGCATAATGCGTTGATTATATGCGACCTTATGAAAACTAAAGTCAGAAATGTGAGTTGTAACAATCTATGTGTATGTATGTATGTATGTATGTAAATGTATGGGGGTAGCCACTATCATCTCAAGGGTTTCCCATTGTATGCAAGTAGAATTACTGCAGAATCGAGTTTATCTACCTAGCAACTTTCATGTCAATGCTGTTCGTGAAGGACCAAAAGGGGGCATGTCGCTTATATGATTCCACGGGATATAAGACACTACTTCCAGCATAGACTTCCGGTTTCTAGATATATAACTTCGCCGTGCAAACTTATCTTGCGTGATGATTTGTGTGCTAGAAGGGCGCGTCAAAATCCTCTCCGACCTTATACGACTTGGGCTGGTTACCACATCCCTCATCCAGTCTTCGATTCATTCGATACCCTGATGCTCCTTCCTTGCGGTTTATGCCACCTAATAAAATATGTGTTATATGAATATACATTATATGAAGATATATAGACAAAAACAGAACAATCTCACTAGCAGTCCTTCGAATGGAATAGAGTTGCATCATTTGAGTTTACATGAGTGCTTCCATTATTAATTTAATTTTTTCTTCTGGTATCCATGAGCATTATTTAAACTTTCTTCGGCCCGAGTTTTCACTGTACAGTAGGAGGTGCTTGCTCCATGAGCTAAAACGAAACAAATCATTAAAATAACTTATGTCAAACTTACCTACTAACAAGGTCATGTGGCTCACCCGTCATCCAAACCCGCAGTTTTGAGATCAGGCAGCCGGGAACTACCAGGAACATCATCGCCGATGCTAGCTTGGCTTCTCAACCCAGTTTTTACGAGCCATACTGGCGGACGTGTTCGTAATATTTGAACAGCATTTTTGACATTTCCCTAATACATCGCGCGTTTTCTTTCCGTACATTCCTTTAGGTTTACAGTGAACGCGCGGAAAGAAAACGTGCGATGTATTAGACAAATGTCAAAAATGCTATCCAGCTTTTTACGAGCCATAATGGCGGACGCAGGGGCTTGCGATGGGTGCCATCGCCATGTTTTTGTTGCCAACATCTCAGCACATCTTGACAAGGTTGGCAGCAAATTTACCTGTCAGACGGGCGCTTTTCTTGCAATAGCGCCCTTCGTTAAGTCGACTGTCAAACACCGTTCGTTAAGATAGGGATAGCACCCCGCTGGGCGGACGTGTTCGTAATATTTGAACAGCGTTTTTGACTTTTCTTTAAAACATCGCACGTTTTTTTTCCCGTACGTTCATTTAGTTTTACCATGAACGCGCGGAAAGAAAACGTGCGATGTATTAGGGAAATTTCAAACATGCTGTTTAAATATTACGAACACGTCCGACATTATGGCTCGTAAAAAGCTGGATAGAATCACAGGAAAAATACAACAGAGAGTCGAAATGAACTTTCATTTTTTGGATGCTGGCCAGCGATTCCCCACTGTGCGTTGTAAGGAAAACTGTTCTATCCACCCAAGTAATCATAAGCATTAACCCAAAATCGTATACTGGAAATAATTCTGCATCCCTAGTGCCAAACTTTTGTATATCAGCAACCTTAATGCTTATAAAACGTATATTAACACTGTTGATGCATAGAATCATTAACGTAAAGCAGCATTAAAGACTGCAATATATGCGCATATAACGTAACAATATATTGCATTTAGTCAATTGCATTCAAACGAGCCGTAAGTGTTGATAAACGGCTTGTACTTGACTTCTTATTTTGCTATTCTACGGCCACTACTCGTCCCCTCTTCCACCAAATAGATGCCGGTTTTTCTACCCTATTGGTAATGCAGGACAAGTAGCTATGATATGAGAGGGAATATCACCAAGGTTTAAATATACAACTAATTTCACTAATTGCATAGTGTCGTCGTCCTGAAAGTAAAAATCAGAGGGGTTGTGTACAAGACACGATCGCATATATATGTAACGCAGGACTACGTAAGTCTCTTTGTAGTGATAGTAGCATGTATTCATGCTTGTAATCATTCGATTCTTCATGTATACATGCTATATGCAACATATATACATGCTACATGCGTTGTATGTAACATTTATCAAAGTAGTAACATTGCATACGTTCAATACTCAAAAGATTGTGCATTTGAAAACAATTTAACAAAATCAAGAACACAAACTATTACTTTCCTGCTACCTTACTGAAATTAAAGATTGTTTTTATTATCCATGGTTTCCCACGTTGAAAGGATTTTACCAATTCAATCCTATTTTATCAACAGCACATCTTTTCACTACACTTCTAATGAAACGGTAAGCATGCGTATTCATACAGAGCCGTATTATAACCGAACACTACAGCTGTAGCACATTTTTCCAACACAGATATCAAATTCGCCGAGGTTTAATCGTCACGCAGTAAAGAATTTGCGATCTGTTGCGACGACGAACTTGTGTCATTTTTTCTGGCACACTTCCCTAACACAGACATCAAATTGGACTAGGTTTAATCGCGTTCGTAAGAAATCTGTTGGCACGAGCCACGAGGGGGTTTTGTCACTCTTTCTGGCGTACTTTCCAAGCAAGGGCATCAAAATGGTCTAGGTTTAATCGCGGTGTTAAGAAATCTTGTTGAAATGTAGAAACTTGGTCACTTATTTTGGCTTACTTCCCAAGCACAGATATCAAATTGGTATAGGTTTAGATCATCGTAAAGAATCTTCCAACCAATCACGAAGCGAGAATTCTGGTAAAACATAGGTTCATTATTTTCAATTTTTCAATAGTTCAACATCTAGAATCCATACTTTTATTCATTTGGGTCAATTCTTAGAAGATTTTCCGATCGATTGGTGTAAGAATATTGAAAATCGATCGGAAAACCACTGAGCTATTAGCGCTCAAAACCTATCATTTTTCGTGACGCTCGCATTTTTCGATTGTTTTGACTGACACCCTATCTCAAAACTTGCTGTAAGACGTAGTCCTACGTCAAAATGTGAGTTGTACTAATCTAGCCACAAACTACCTAACATTAAATGAATAAAATTAATAATGCGAGTGTGAGTCGTATGAAGTATTCCACCACGCACACATATAAAGATTTTTTGACATAAGCTGAGGCCCTCGGTGAGGCTGTTTGCAGTAGGAGTAATAGGTCATTACACGGGAGCTCCTAACCACACTTTTTTGACAGCACTTGGTGGTTTGTTTACGTGGTGTTAAATTTTGAATTGAGTTTTCTATCTTTGTCCGGCAGATAATGATAGAAATTTATAGTTTTTATTGAAGAGAAAGTGCCTTACATGCATTTTACAGAAATTGATGCAGTAATCCTTCACGAAATTTCAAATCGAAACTGCTGGATGTGACAAAAACATGTAAACAAACCACCAAGTGGTGTCATTCGACGGCAAAATGACGTCATCGCAAAATGATCTATATCAACAACCAAAGTAAATTGATATATACCAGGTATATGACAATGCGAGCTGTCATATACACTTTGCACTAACACATCTACACTAGTTCTGAGATTTCGAGCATTTTGTATGGAAAATTAGTTAATTTTTTAAAAAAATCGTTGGATACGCAAGATTTGTCTTTTTTTTCTTACAGCTTTTATGTTTATGCTTAGAACATTATTTCTAATATGTATTTTCATGAATACAATGAAGTACAACATTCCAAATTGCAAGCAGAAATTTTTTCGTCAAAGCGGTATCAAGATATCTCAAAGAAATGTCCTTATATCGCTTTCCTACAAGTAGTAAAACAAAAAAGAAATTCTTTAAAATGCTCGGACATGATTGTTCAATAAGCAGCATGAGCAACATTGTAATCCGCCCGCGATATTTTTCGTCTGATTTCTGGTAAGCTTTTAAAGTGTTAATTATCATCTAAGACTGTTTTGTAGCAATCTAAGATTACTTTTTATGGTTTTCTACGTAGTGTTGAGACAAGAGCATATATATCAAACAACGTGAGCGGGCAAATTTATGATAAAAAGGTATCATCTTGGAATAGTGACTTCAACTTAAGGATTTTCAAGCAGTAGCACAAGCATCTATTCGAATAAAACTATTTTTTAAAAGAAGACATCAGAGGCAGATATTCAAGAGCATCATGCAAGCAAAATGTTGGACGGAACGTGTTTTAATTTAAGCAACCGTATACCATATTGATCGTGAAGTATTAGAAACATTAATTCATTTTTCAATTGTACATCGAAATAGTTAGTCACCCATGTTCTCAAATTTTTTACGCATAATTAAAGAAGGCTACAAGTGCAAATGACTTAAAAATATATTCCTTACATTTCATTGTAAATGTTCAAATATTTCTCTGGAATAATATAGCTGCATTCATTAATTACAATTAATTTAGTTTTAATTTTCATGAAAGTTCCACCATATTTCAGAACTATTTCTTCTTCTTTCTACACACACTAATGCAACCCTCGATGGTCACATACCTGGTATATATCAATTTACTTTGATCAACAACATCAAATTCCAAACTCCCGGATCCCCTCCTCCACTCTTTGCTCCCCTCTCACTCCTACATAAGCGATATCCTCAGCAAATGTCATTCTCGTTGGTGACGAAACCGCAAATTACTTCATAGGAGGCTGATAAACAGAGTGACGTCGATGCCTTTGATGATGTCTTTCGCAACGGATGGGTATCCCCACAAACATTTTTTCATGTAACAGCTTATCATGCGTTTAACGTGAAAACTAGCTACACAATGGTTGAATAAGCTATCCCGCCGTTTTGTACTTTACTGGAGAGCGGAGTTTTCCACTGGAGTGACACAAAAATGCAACATTGTGAGATTGGTGTAGTTTTTTTTTCTCACGACAAAGTCGCGAAAGTTCACCTACCCCGGGCGGTTGCCAAAGGAAGATTAAGGCTCGGTGGATCTGCACTTTTTTGACGTAAGACTACGTCTTTGTTTACTATCTGGGACTGGGTAGCACTTTGTGAAAACGAAAATAGAAGTGTAACGTTGGAATGAAAGATTTCAAATGCTAATCATAATTTATGGAGGAGGCGAGAAAGCAATTTTATGGACGGCGTAAGAGGGGGGGGGGGCTCCTATACAAATGAAACACAAATTTTCTCAGAACTAATCAAGCGAAAGGAACCAAATTAGGCATGCAGGGGTTTTAAAAGGTAGGATTTTTTTTATAGGGTACTGGGACCCATTCCCCTTCTAAGAGGGGGGCTCACATACAAATGAAAAGCAAATTTCTTCATAAATCTACAACTAAGCAAGCAACTGGAACCAAATTTGGCAAGTGGGGGTTTTAAAGGGTAGGATTTTTTTCTATGGTGTACTGAGATCCCTTCCTCTTCTAAGAGGGGCGGGGGGGAGGGGCTCCCATACAAATGAAATACAAATTTCCTCATAACTCGAGAGCTAATCAAGCAAATGGAAACAAATTTGGCATGTAAGGGTTTATGGAGGTATGTATGAATTTATTTTATGATGGTTTGAGACCCCTCACTCCTGTGGTAGGAGGATAAAGACACTCATACAAATAAAACAAATTTTTGCATATATGCCATATTTTCTGCTATGTAACAAGCGGTAAGCTGTGAAAGTAAACTAGTAAAACCTGGGAGCAAAAGACAGTGAATCGAAGCCGTTAACTTTCATGACTTGCAATTCATGCCAAAAGAGAAGGACATTCGAATGGCACGTCATATTTGCGATGAACGTGCTTTGGCTGTAATATTATTTGTAACCAATGGCCCTTTTAAAGGCCACAAGCGAGTTAAAGTAAGATTATTGAAACATGTCAAGCTACGCATAATCATATTTATTACAACAATCTGTGGGCTGGTCATTCATTACTATTTCAACTTTTATGATACACACAAGTGATTTTTAAAAGAAATCTATGTCTCAATGGCTGCAGGCAAAGAAGAATTGAATCTGAATATTTCGCTCTTCTCTTTTAAACAATGGCACTCATTAGATTCTTATAAACATATACACTCAACCCCCGGTAATATGAAAAACATCTCGTTCAGATCAGGCGAATTCATTTTTAATCTGGATATTTGGTAACTCTATTCACTTTCACACACGCGCAAGGCTCGTACCCTATGAGCTTGTTGCTTTGATTTGACGAAAACAAACGTTTTAAAAACATGTCGAATATGCGTGAATTCTGAACATCCAGATTGTAGAAGAGGAAATTGGCTTGACAGTATCAACTAAAATGGTCTATTTTGAGTGCTGGATTGAAATAAGTTGCATATGAGCTATATTGCCAAAGCTGCTGAGCAAGAGGAAACGTATTAAGTTTTTTTTGCTTTTTTTTTTCAATTTGCCCGGTCTTAACCGTCAATTGTGTATGACGCTTGATCAGTTTTTAATGTAAACGCATTCATACCAACCGGGTTCAGATAAAAAATGTTCACATTAAGGAAGATCATTCCAGCGGGAGTATACGGTAGTCCTACGTCACCCATTCGTACAACCCTTAGGCCAGGAACTGACGGATAATTACATAGGTGCTGAATATCGCTGATTTCTGCAACAATCTAACCTCAGCACTTTTAGGTCTTCCAGCGATACTTTCGGAACCACCTTTGGGACCTCTCCTAATCTCCACAACTCTTTCAACTCCATTGCCAGCGGACGATACTTAACAATAGAGGTTTTCCGTCAAAAAATTTTTTTTCACTAAGTGTTCGGTTTTGACTCTTAGAAATGGTACCCATATAAAACTTTCTTTATTAAAGTCTCTAACTACTGTAAAAATGAAAAACTAAAATACGTATATTTCTGCCCGTCACTTCTCGGATGTATTACATGCCTTTTTGTACCAGTGTCCTCTATTTTCACCACTTCGAAACCATTTGCGCTACTCTTTACTCTTGTGACAAGCAACAAACGAAATGAAAAAGAAGGTAATCATTAGCTTTTCATTCGTTTTGTTCTTTTCACTCAACCGCTGATACACATTAGACTGACTATATACAGAGTGGCGACAAGTCATCCCAAATGTATGCAATGCGGTTTTTCCAAAGTTTTTCTTTCTCTTTCCTGCATACGCGTTGGATAGGCCGTCTGCTCGATTGGAATGACACTGACAAAAACTGTTGTGCAATGCTGCCAGAAAATCTGAAAAATTTGATAAACAGTGCAGCCGAAACGAATTTTTTAAAACTCAACATTCGAGATTTGGTGAAAAGAAACTCAACATTCTTGCAATTTGCATTATTTAAAAAATCGTAGTAAATTCTAGAGTCAACGAAAAAAATATATTTTTTCACCATTGTCATTCGCATTGGGAGTACTTTCAAGAAAAAATAAGAAAAGGAGGGGTATGATCTGACGGAAAACCTCTATTTTGTGACAGTGTGTTGACTCCCGGCTCAGTTGAATGGCGACGTCAATAATGGTTACTATTCGGCTACCCTTGTCGTAAACCATAATGTCCGGTTGGTTGTGGTGAATAAAAAGGTCCGTTAGGACGGTGCGGTCCCAATACAGCTTGAAACGGTCTTAGATAACTACTAGACTGAGGTAGTAAGGTATTTACTCGCCGTTGATCGGCTCTCCAGCGGTTTTGTAGCTCAAGTACAATCTGGGTGTAGCAGACCCCCCCCCCGCCAGACGTCCGAGTTTTGGACCGGATCCGAAGTAGTGTCCTGCCCGCTGTCCGCTCGCTCACTGACATCATGTTGCTTCTCGCGTCCACGAAACGAGGGCATATGAAGAAAGCATGTTGTGCAGTTTCCTCTACATCCATGTACCTCCGTTAATAACCTCCGTTTTACTATGCGCAAGCTCCAGTTTCCTGGAGCGCATCCAATCTTCAACAATGCTTATAGAGTGGGCAGCCATCAATTCAACATCTCTGATAGATTCACCGTAGACTTCCAAGGTGATGTCGTCCGCAAAACCGACAATCACAATCCCTACCGGGAACTTTAGCTTCAACACCTCGCCATACATGACGTTCCACAACACCGGGCCCAGATTGCTGTAGTAAGAAAGAGCAAGAGCGATAACGGCAATGTTACTGTTTTGTTTTGTCATATTTACATTGACATTAGAGAAAATAATACAAGTTTACAAGAAAAAATCGGACATAGCCTAACTGTAAGGAGTTTATTCAGGAAATGGAGAATTATTTTCAGTTAAAAACTATTTTGGTTGAAATTAAGTGTTCTTCATCAGTCAAAAAAATCAAATTGAAATAATACAGTTAAAATGTTGGTTTCAAAGCTGGCATTGAGGTACGTTGTTTATTCGAATTTCGGCTGGGAGAGGCTGTTAAAGGTCATAGAACTGAGTATCTTCTAGATGCGGCCAGGGTGCTGCAGAACAACTTATCCGGTATGATTCTCAATACCGCTCTTAAGGCGATCCGACGATCGGATATTGAAACAAGAGGTTTGATTCACAGTAAAAGTAGCAAACTTCTTGGCTAAACAAGTGACTTTGCCACAATCAAAATAAATTTCACGTCGAAATCATAGGAAAAGTTATGTGACTATTTTCCATCCAGCTTTTCCTGCACTACCTACGTGATTTATCAGGTAGTTCGCACGCATACTAATGCGCTAACGTGAAAATCAGATAGATGCTATTATTTTTTTCAATAACAGTCAGCTGAAAATCTTGTAACTGCCTGTAGAGAAATTTACGTGATTTTTCACGTGGAAAGGACGTGTGGATTATTTTGAGTGCAGGTAGCTAAGGTGGGTGATTTATGTATGTATGTATGAATGGGGGTAGCCACCATCACCTCAAGGGTTTCCCATTGTATGCAAGTAGAATTACTGCAGAATCGAGTTTATCTACATAGCAACTTTCATGTCAATGTTGTTCGTGAAGGACCAAAAGGGTGGATCTATCCAGCTTTTTACGAGCCATAATGGCAAACGTGTTCGTAATATTTGAACAGCATTTTTGACATTTTCCCAATACATCGCACGTTTTCTTTCCGCGCGTTCACGGTAAAACTAGAGTGACTATATACAGAGTGGCGCCAAGTCATCCCAAATGTATGCAATGCGGTTTATCCTAGGTTTTTCTTTCTCTTTCCTGCATACGCGTTGGATAGGTTGTCTGCTCGATTGGAATGACACTGACAGATAATTATCATTCCAATTTTGACATTGTCGCCACTCTGTATATAGTCACTCTAGGTAAAACTAAAGGAATTTACGGTAAGAAAACGTGCGATATATTAGGGAAATGTCAAAAATGCTGTTCAAATATTACGAACACGTCCGCCATTATAGCTCGTGAAAAGCTGGATAAGCACTGTCGCTTATATGATTCCACGGGATATAAGACACTCCTATCAGCATAGATTTCCGGTTTCTAGATACATAACTTCGCCGTGCAAACTTTTCTTGCGTGATGATTTGTGTGCTAGAAGGGCGCGTCAAAATCCTCTCCGACCTTATATGACTTGGGCTGGTTACCACATCCCTCATCCAGTCTTCGATTCATTCGATACCCTGATGCTCCTTCCCCTTTACGATAATGATGGTATCCAGCTTTTTACGAGCCATAATAGCGGACGTGTTCGTAACATTTGAACAGCATTTTTGACATTTCCCTAGTACATCGCACGTTTTCTTTCCGTACATTCCTTCAGTTTTATCGTGAACGCACGGAAAGCAAACGTGCGATGTATTAGGAAAATGTCAAAAATGCTGTTCAAATATTACGAACGCGTCCGCCATTATGGCTCGTAAAAAGCTGGATACGAACGCGTCTGCCATTATGGCTCGTAAAAAGCTGGATACTCTTTTAGTCAACCAGCTTTTTACGAGCCATAATGGTGGACGCGTTCGTAATATTTGGACAGCATTTTTGACATTTCCCTAATACATCGCACGTTTGCTTTTCGTGCGTTCACGATAAAACTGAAGGAATGTACGGAAAGAAAACGTGCGATGTACTAGGGAAATGTCAAAAATGCTGTTCAAATGTTACGAACACGTCCGCCATTATGGCTCGTAAAAAGCTGGATACATTGCACCACCCCATTGACATCTCTATATCGAGCTGCAGTGAACGTCAGCGACAGCATGTTCGGGGCTCAAAATTTGACAGCGGGCCCAAATCAGACTGCTGGCAGTTGAGTGAAACGCAGTGCTGACATGGTATCTCATTTTTGCACACACGAGATGTTGGCAGCGAAAACATGGTTGCCTGCCTACGGGGTGCATTGCACGTTTTCTTTACGCGCGTTCACGGTAAAACTAAAGGAATGTACGGAAAGAAAACATGCGATGTAATAGAGAAATGTAAAAAATGCTGTTTAAATATTACGAACAGGTCCGCAATTATGGCTCGTAAAATGCTGGATAGGCATCCAGAAAAATCATATTCAAAATTAAAAAAAGGGAACATTATTATTTATGCTGCTGTGACATCAAACGCAATATTTTTACTTTCGAGTTACTTTAATTTGTATTGCTAGGCTATAATATATTGATATTACCAACAATCAATCAATATAGGTACTTATATCAAAACATTTAGTTAAAGTCAAAGTTCAAGTAACGTTCACTTGCACCACAAGTGAGCATTCGTCGCACGCGATATAACAACTTTCACCGCTGTTCAGATCTTCAGGCAGTATATATAGACCTCCGCATCGACAGTTACGACATCGATGGTCCTCGTCTCGATCGTAGTTGAAATCTTTGGCTGTTAGAACTTCATTTACAAAATAATCCTCTCGGCAGGTACGTTGCATTAATTCGGCATCGTAAATGCGCCTGGTCTCTGCATCCCGTAGTATCTTCCATGCTTCGTCAATGCGAATGAACTCGATTGGCGCCCTGCTGCTGCTGCTGCTGGAGCGCATTTTATCAGGGTGGTAACGCAAAGCCAACGATTGGTAGGCTTTTCGAATTTCCTCATGCGTGGCATCCGGTGCCACACCCAACACTTGGTAGTGTGAAACCTCATCGTCTACCTGTTCGTTTAAATTTTGCGAACTGGATTCTGCCTCTTTTGTGGCGGATGACATTACATAGCACTCACCGGTCGAATCGGCGATGTTTTTGTGTTAATATTTCTGTGCAGAGCACGTCGAATCGAACTAAAAAGACTTGCAAATATTAGTTTGAAATATTATTTAAAAAATATTACTTACATCAAAAAGAAACCAGTGAGTAGCTTACCAACCAAATTCTAGCGTGAAATCTTTATCTCGTTCCGGTAAACTCCAAACACATGCTGCTTTTTCCGATCCGATCCTTACCGCGCCGTTTGTTTACTGCGAATTATTCGTCCACTTTGACAGTGAGAAACGTCAGCAGCAGCAGTCGACGACATCATCATCATCACCGTCCTACTCAAATAGTCCAAAACAAACCCATCCAAAAATTCCTTTACGACTCCTCCCAATCCCATAATCGGCAGTTGCTGCAGCAGAAGCGAGAATTAAGTTCGTCGTCTACTTCATTGATTCGTCGTTTTTGTAAATCTTTCAAAATAGGTTCCAGAATGAGTTCCTCATCACCGGAAAATCTGGATATGCTGGATGCATTGGCGTTCAGCTGCAGCAGACTCACCACCGACCTGTGGCAAGCGACCAATTTAAACGAAAAACGTAAGTTGGTTGCTGAGTACTTGAAAACTGCTGACCGGGATGGCAAAAGTATCAAAGATTTCCGGGAGGATTTGGATTGGTTTAACGTTACTGAACCCCTTTCGTTCGAAAAATCTCTACGAGGAAAAATAGTTGTGCTGGATTTTTTTACCTACTGCTGCATAAATTGTATGCACATTCTTCCGGATTTGAAACGTCTAGAGCATCTCTACTCGATTGAGGACGGACTGGTGGTGATTGGAGTTCACAGCGCCAAGTTTGAAAACGAGCGCGACTCCGGAAATATTCGCAGCGCTGTTCAGAGGTATGAAATAACGCATCCGGTGGTTAACGATAATGTTTCCTCAATGTGGAGGAATCTCCGCATCCAGTGTTGGCCTACGTTGCTTATTCTGGGGCCGCGAGCTAACCCGTTGTTCGTAGTGATGGGTGAAGGACACTTTGACGATCTTAAATTGTACGTTAGCTCGGCGCTTAAATTCTACAATGACAAGGGAGCCATATCGAAACATATACTGTCGATCAATCTGACGAATAACTTGACCGAGAGCAGTCATTTACAATTTCCTGGTAAAATCAGCTGTTCTTATCGGGGTTGTGATAGCAACGATAATCCACTGTATGCGATTTCCGATTCCGGAAACCATCGGATTCTGATTGTCAACAGCGAGGGAACGGTCCTGCATCGTGTGGGTGGTAAGAAACCAGGCTTTGTCGATGGAGACTTTCGAAAAGCGAGATTCAATGCTCCTCAAGGTGTAGCATTTCAAAGTGATGAGATTTTGTTCGTTGCTGATAACGAAAATCATGCCATAAGAAAAGTGGATCTAAAGAATCGCCTGGTTAGCACCGTCGTAGGCAATGGAAAGCAAGGCAACGATCGAATCGGGGGCAAATCTGGCCATGAACAGGTTATTTCTTCGCCCTGGGATGTAGCGGTATACCGCACGCGGGATTTGGACATGTCCTTTCATTCGGACGAGTCAAAAGTTCCGCTAAAGGATGTGGTCTTTGTGGCGATGGCCGGAATCCACCAGATCTGGGCATTGTTTTTGGAGGATACGATTTGGTGGAAGTTCAAAAAATACTCTGCCAACAATTGTATGGCAATCGCCGGGAACGGACGGGAGGAGAATAGGAACAATACATATCCGAACAATGCTGCTTTCGCGCAACCCTCGGGTCTGGCGATTAATCGGGAATCGAAGGAACTCTATCTGGCGGACAGCGAGAGCTCGTCAGTTCGAAAAATCTCCCTGAGCGACGGAAAGGTTATGCCAGTAGCAGGAGGTGACCGTAATCCTCTGGTAAGAACACAAAATTAATAATTCTGTTTACCATTTCACATCGACTATTGTTTTAGGACCTCTTCTCCTTCGGTGACGTAGATGGAAAGCAGTACGCCGCAAAGTTTCAGCACCCGCTCGGGGTCACGTACAATGCTAAGGACAATTGCATTTACTTCACTGACACGTACAACCATAAAATTAAAAAAATTAACGCAACAACGAACGTGGCAACGACTTGTCTGTTCACGGACGAGGACGGTTCTGTCAAACGATTCAGTGAACCTGGCGGTTTGTGTGTGGATCCTACCGGGCGCTACCTGTACATCGCAGACACAAACAATCATCAGATTTCGGTGGCCGATCTGTCCGATATGAGCATTCGTCCGCTGAAGATTCGCTTCGACGGTACAGCAGCCCTGGAGGCTGATCAAACTGACGTTCCTGGAGAGGTTCACATCTACGAAGGTACCTTCAAGGTGCTTCCAGATGGAGGCAAAGTACAGATCAAACTGGAGTTCGGTTATCTGGAATCGAACATAAAACTAACGGAAGGGGCGCCCCAGCGGTGGACTCTAGTGTTACCGTCGGACAAGTGGCGCTGTGACACGATGAGCGGCACAATTAGCTCGCTTAATGACGGTCTTACGCTGTCGTTGGTCATACCTAAGGGTAGCGAACAGCAAAAACCGGTCCAGGGCAAGGTTAACTTCAGGCTGAATCTGTGCGCCAATGATATTTGCTTTCCGAAGGAATTTGCCGTGGGACTCAACTTTGTGCACGACGTTACCGGTGCTGCATCCGTCAAAGCGGGCTTAATGGTGCAGATCGGGCGAAGGAGTGTAGTCGTCTCCAAAGAGTAAAGAGCTCTTCTCTCGCCTGACCGCTATGCACCTAGTAAATGCATGCATTATTATATGATTAAATTCGCTTTAACTGTCACAGACTCACTATAATATTTTTTATAAATTTTACAAGTTTGTAGGTGTTGCCTATGTTATTATTGCTTTTGTTTTTGTAATCGCTTACAATAGATACAGTAGATAATAAAAATTATATTGAATGTAACACTTTTTACTTTTTCGTAGAGATTATAAATTTCCGTGATACTCTCAGCCTCAGGACGTTAAGTTGTGGTGAGAGTTTTCAATGAGTTTTTTACGTTTAGAGAAACAACATGCTAGAATTGGCCAAGTTGTTAAATAATTAAGTGTGTGCAAAACGCACAACTTTCACTATAGTGGATAGTATTGAAAAAGAATAAGGTTATAACGTTGAAATATTCTCGTCAGCATAGAGCCAGAATGGCTCGTGCTGCTTCAAGCAGTTCTCCGTTCAACTCATTCTTGGGCAACCTATCGCCAATTACCCAGATGTCTCAGAAGTCGGAAGCCACTTTAGCCCTGATCGATCCATGTGCACGTTGAGCTTCTGTTTCTGGTAATTTATTTATTGTTGCTTATACCAGCAGACATATAGTTGTCCTAATGATAATTTGGTCTAACTAGTACGTACAATATTTAAAAAGTTCCTACGAATAATCCTACGATTTAGGTAAAAGTCGAGCCCAGCTGACACTTGGCTGAAAGCTCGTAGCCGTTGGCCCCGTTTGCTGCATAATTTGTCCTTCGAAACGGTACTTGGAGGAACATTCTACTACGAAGAGGTCGTAGTTGAGCCCGTAGACTGATGTGGTTGAGAAGCCATAGACAATCGGCCCCCGCCATTAGGAGATCAGCTACAAGGATTGCTTGGCACAGTCGCACAGATTTATCCTGGTGTCTAGGGTGTCCAATCCAATTAGCATCAGGCGCGCTTCGTATCTTGGCAGCTGGAGCGGGTTATTCCAAGGCAGGCGACGGAGGGCGAACCAAATAAATTTACGGTGTGGTTCTAGTTTGGTTGGTAAGTGGTTGGATAATGCGTAAAACAGACCCCATTGTGGTCCCTAGCCTCTTATCTAGCAACTCCTATACCCCTATCTCCACGTGGTACCAGCGGAGATCGGGTAACCAACCCCGGTGAAAACTAACTAACTAACGTATACTAACAGGAGAGGAGGTACAGTGTGGTCTCGACACTGAAAGATGGCAGTCCCATCCCGAGACTTGGCAGCGTAAGCCCTAGTACGGCTACCTATCTAAACCCAAAAAACTAACAACAAGAGTCAAGAAATATCTTCTCGGAATATTCGGCATGGACCAAGGCGACGAAATAAGGACATGGAATGGAGACTTGGTACCTGGAACTGCAGATCGCTTAACTTCATTGGTGGCGACAGGGTGCTGCTCGATCAGCTAGAACCCCGAAAGTTTGGCATCGTGGCACTGCAGGAGATCTGTCGCAAAGGCAAGCCAAGAAGGTGTGGAGGATCCGTGGCGGCAAAGCCCAATTTTTTCAGAGTGGTGGAGCGACCAACGAGCTGGGAACGGGTTTCGTAATGTTGGGCAAAATGCAGGATCGCGTAATGGACTGGAAAGCGATCAACGAGAGGATGTGCGTGTTGAGGATAAAAGGCCGTTTCTTCAACTTTACCATCATAAACGTGCATCGTCCACACGAAGGTAGACCCGACGATGAGAAGGAAGCGTTCTATGCGCAGCTGGAGGCGACGTACGACAGCTGCTCGCCACGGTACATCAAGACCGTTGTCGAAGATATAAACGCCCAGGTCGGCAGGGAAGCAATGTATAGAACGATGTTCGGGCCCCATAGCCTGCACACCGACACGAACGATAACGGCCAGTGATGCATCAACTTTGCAGCTTTCCGAAGCTTGGTGATCAGAAGCACTTTCCTCCCCCACAAAGATATCCATAAAGCCACGATCACCTGACCACCGAACCTCGAGCCAAATCGACCATATTCTCATCGAGGGCCCGTTTTTCTTGAACATCACCAATGTACGCTCCCTGCGGGGTGCGGCTATCGACTAGGATAATTACATAACGTTGTATTCCGATCGAAACGCAATTTCTGATCGGATACGACTCCGATCGGTATGTAGAATAGAGGCGAATGATATATCTCACGATAAAGCCCTCCGTTAAACATTCGCTGCCGAGAACTACGGGCGTATACTGGATGAAGCTCTATCGTCCTCCGTGGAGCTAGTCAATTCGACCCTCGAAGAAAGATGGAGTAGGTTTTGCTCGACCATCAATGCGGCCGCAACCGCGACACTGGGCGAGGTAACCACGAACGCATGAAATGATCGGTTTGACGGGGAATACCAACAAACGATGGAGAAGAAAAAAAAGCTTGGAAAAACTATCTAAGCATTGTCGCGACGGAGAATTTGGACAAGCATAGACGAGTGCGGAATGAGTCCATTCTGACCCTAAGCAGGAAAAACCGCTAGAAGGTGGACAGAGATCTTGAAGAGCTAGAACGACCATTCCGGGCTAATGAGACGCGTTGGTTTTACGAAAAGGTGAACCAATCTTGTAAGGGGCACACATCGAAGCCCGATATGTGTAGGGACGAGGAGGGAAATCTGGTCGCAAACGAGCGCGAGATGGTCTACAAGTGGAAACAGTTCTTCGATGAGCATCTCAACGGCAATATAACATATAGAAAAACTACAAGGTATACAGCCCTAAGGGTTGTTCGAAAGGGTGACGTAGGACTGTGTCATATAATACCCATTACATTGATAACATGTTTTAATCGATGAAGTATAATTATAATTTTGTCTGATCATTAGATCAAAGACTAATGCAAACTGCATTTATGGCATATGCATATTTGAGTATCTGTGAGTATCATTGTTTGATTGTTTATTTGTAAAAGAAGAGCGAAATATTCTGATTTGGTTCTTCATTGAATCAATGGTGGTTTTGAAAAAAACCGTTTGAAACAGTTTGGTGGCCCTGAAAAGAACTATGTTTGAGCTGATAGCACTTCTTAAAAATCAGTAATATAATTACTGTTGCCAATATACAGATGGATGTCGCTATTCGGTCCTTTAGACTCTAAGATGATTGTTGCCCGCTAATACAGGAGTGATAGGAAATACCAAATCACTGTAAAGTAGAAATGGATCAGTTTTATCAAAATACTGACCGTCCGTCAGTGCGATCGTGCGATAAATGAGCAGACGGCGAACCTAGTGTGCTATTTTATAGTCACTGGCACTGCCGTTGCTACTTGTAACCCAAGCAACCAAAAGTTCAAATTTCACTTAATCTAATCTAATCTAATCTAATCTCACACTAACGCAGCCAATTCTGGAAGGCATCCTGGAAAATGACGATTACTTGAATCAATCATTTTTCTTGTCAACGGCCAGGCCAACTGCGCAGCATGTACCGCAGAGAGAATTCCAAGGAATCAAGTGGAACTAGAAAAAATACCTAATTCCATCAAACTCCTTGAAATCAAGGGAAGGAAGAAAGCGTGGACCTCCCGTACCAAACGCTTCCCATATACAGTGGACCCCCGTTAGTTTGAACGATTGCTCATGCAAACTAACGGGGTTCGTTTTTAATTTGAACAACTGGCAACCCTAAATATGTTGAGACATAAATAAACTGGGCGCCCTGTTCTTTGTTATTGTTTTGATATTTCGTGTTAGCAGGTGCAACCGGCGAAATTTTTTTCTTAGATTAAACGTTGATAATCAGTAGCTGAAAAGCATAACATGGAAAAAATTAACTACGTTAGCGCTGGGAAGAGGTAATATTTATCTTTCACTTTCATCGAATGAAGCTTTAATGCACGTCATAAATTTAGGTTACCTGCTGGTGAAAATAAAGAGAATATAGTGACCAGCTTGAAAAGAAAACATGTCACGCTTACTTTGGAGCAAAAACTTGAAATTATCAACCTACTGGATTCGGATGGTTTCTCTCTTGACAAAATTGCACGAAGATTCAACGTTTGCAAATCGACGGTTCTCAATATTTCCCGCAATAGAGAATCAATTCGAACAGCCGAAAACCGATTCAGAGAGACTGGCGTAACAGGTAGACGTACGGTAAAGGTAGCCAGATTTGTTGATATGGAGGAAGCGCTATTTGTATGGATGTTGCAGGAGAGGGATAAAAAGCATACAGTTACACCCGATGCTGTGAAGATAAAGGCGGAGTTGATGTTCTTGATGTTCCAGAAAAAGCAGAAATATTCCGACAAAGTAACGTTTGCTGCTACGAACGGTTGGTATGACAGATTTCGGAAACGTTATGGATTACGAATGCTGAATGTTACCGGTGAGAAAGTGTCTGGAGATGTTGAAGCGTTCACCTCCTTCAAGTGTAATCTCATGCAGATTATATTGGCTAATGGATATGAAAAACATGAAATCTATAATGCTGATGAGTCAGGACTTTTTTTCAAGTTGCTGCCATCGCGAACCTTAGCTTTACATGATGAAGACATAGCCGAAGGACGGAAAGTTATTAAATCTCGCGTTACATTTATGCCATGCTGTAATATGAATGGGTCGAATAAATTACCATTAATGCTTTTAGGGACTGCACAAAATCCAAAAGCACTTCCCAAAGACAAGTCATTATTGCCAGTGTACTACAAAAGTTCCAAGAAAGCATGGATGAACAGAGAACTGTTTAGAGAGTGGTTCTTTCAACAATTTGTTCCTTCAGTTAAAGAATTTGCTGAAAAAAACAACTGTAACGCGCGTGCTTTATTATTGCTCGATAATTGCTCTGCACACCACGATGGTGGTGATGCTCTAGAATATGGTGAAATTAAAGTCTTATACATGCCACCTAACATTACATCGCTCGGTCAACCTATGGATCAAGGGGTACTGAACTCTATCAAAAAGCGATATAAAAAAAAGCTTATGTTACATTTACTTTTGAATGAGGAAGAATTAGCATTCGAAGAAAAGTTGAAAAAAATTTCATTATGCGATGTGATAAACTGGCTTCATCAGTCCTGGGAGGAAATTTCGCGCAAAACTATTGAAGGTTCTTGGAAGAATCTGGTCGATGAATATCCTCATTTCACTTTGGATAGGGATGAAGACAACTCTCTAGATTTAGATGTACTAGCTTTAGCGAGTTCCATTGCTGAAGCTTTGGAGGAACATCCGTCTTCGGAAGAAGTAAAGAAATGGCTGAATGATAGTGTTTGCGACATGAACGGCAATAAACTCATCGGAGATTGCGATATCTACAGTGATCAGGAAATCGTAGATTACGTCCTCAATCGTCACACAGACAGTGTGGACCTGTGTACTTCTTCAAGTGAAATTGACCAGGACGACTCAACTTCCGATGATGCTTCTTTTCAAATTCAAAGGCTCGACGCGGATCGTGATAAACACAATAAGGCAATGGAATGTGTAGAGTATCTCATAAACTTTATGGAAGAAAAACGGGATGTGTTGGAAGTAACCCGCTTAAATAACATTAAAAGTAAACTAATTGAATATGAATGGAAACGGCGCCGAGAAGTTTAATTTTATCTTGCAAGCAATATGCTTCAGGTGATTTGACATTTGACTGATGAATTTTATTTAATAATCGAATAAATCTTTCTATAGTTACTTTTTATTATATTCTCCTGATTTGAGTAGATATCAATATGCAATAATATTTTCGGCTGTTCTCAGATTCGAGTTTTTTCACAGGCACAAAATTTAAATAAAAGGTTTCATATAAATAGAATGGATTCTTGGAATGGACACCGAAATGGTTGTTTTGGTTTTTGACTAATGATCGACAAATTTCTTTGGCTAGTTACTGCTTATTTTGGTTATCAGAATGTAGACAAATGCTGTCAAGTTGATGATGACATTTGAACCTTTTTTAATTTGCACGTCGTGCAAACCAACGGGGTTCAAATTAAAAAGTGTTCAGATTAAAAACGGTCAAACGAACGGGGGTCCACGGTACATAGATAATGATTTATTTACAGTCGTTGGGAGTATCTTTGCTAATAAGGGTTAAGTGATACTCCGGACCCTCAGGGATGAACTAATGGCATTTAGACCAGAAGCCAGGCTGCAATTGGCCAAGGATATAGCGCCTTATTTCGCTCTCTGAAAATAGATTAGTTTACCAAAAAATTAGTATAAATCATATAATACTTGAAATTAAAGTCGTGTGGTTTAATGGTTGCCTAAAGCTACATTTGTAAGGTTAGGAACTGAAAACCGCACGACCCCGCACCTCCTAGCTTGGCTACTCAATTATACAAATTGAAGTATTTCCAGGTATGGCCACGTGGATGCGCTAGGTAGGGGCTTGGGATGGCTAGAGCTATGTTGGGCGCTTCTTCCTAGTTGCCTTCCCCATTTCATACCCAGCCAAAAGTTCAAATTTCACTTAAGGAACAAATTTGAAAGTTCATATTTGGTTCAAATTTAGTTCCGTAGAACTTTCTTGCTGAACAACCAGTCACTACATTTGTAAACCGAACTTCATTCTCATTAAAGTACTGTTAATAGCTGTAGCAACTTGAAAGTCCAACATGCAGCTTGAAAGTTCAACATACAACTTGAAAGTAACTTAGAGTTCGGATAATGGTGTCTAAGGAAGGTTAACAAGCTTTATGTCTATGGAGGTATAGATTGCTAAGCAGCTTTACTTGTAATTAACCGAACTTCAAGGTTGCCTAGAGTTCGCTGCATAGAGCGCTAAACAGCTTCTGAAGAAACTTTGGCAAAAGTTTATAAAACAGCACTTGTAGTTCTATTTTTATACTTTTCCATTTTCTACCTCCGCCTCCTCCTATAACTTTTGTAAAGTCGGTTCATGCGATTAAGATAGACCATTTAAAAAAAGCCTAACTAACACCGACCGCTACTGGATTTGAACCCGAGCGTTCCTCGTTGCATGCATATCCTGATGCATTGCGCCATCTCTGACGCCGCTAGTGGCATGAATTTTGCCGATGAGTTGTTCTTAAGTGTAAGTTCGTTTCGGGGCCAGGGTATCGATTTTCTAGGAAAACCTGGAAAATCAGGGAATATCAGGGAATTCATTTTTGAATCAGGGAAATCAGGGAATATCAGGGAATTTCAAAATTCAATCAGGGAAATTTTGTTTACCCGGCAATATTGTTGATCAACTTTGGAATCAAATCAATTTTCGTGTAAAATATACGCAGATTGATCGGTTGAATTAAAACTTGTTACATATCTAGTGGCGATTCGATTATCTTTCAGTTTGCCGTAAATTTTTTATTTGTTTTGCGCCGTACAATTGTCAGACTTCACTCGCTGTAGTGCTCGAAATTGGCAATGGCAGGCCTCACGTACTTCACGGTGCAGACATCAAGAGCACAAAGCGGGATACAGACTGTTATTTACACGCGATCTACAGCGTTTTCACCAGTTGCAGAATTTTACACTCAGAAGCCCCAAGCATTGATCATCTTCCTTCAGTGTCCATGATTCATGTCCGTTGAGGGTTACCGGGAGCATTAACGTTCTGTAGAATTTGCGTTTATGCGAGTTGGCAACCTTTGAGACTGGTCCAGCTGTTTACGTAATACGCAGAAAGCTTACATGTTTCTCTGTTCTGACGTGATCCGCAGTGAGCATGCGACTGCTGGCCTGGTTCTTCTCATCTGTCATTTTCTGGCATTCGACATCAAACAAGCTGTTACACTCACCCTTATTCTGCGAGGCGAGTGACGTAACTAATTCGATCTTACGACGATATAGTGGTCAAAGTCGCTAAGAAAAGACTTTGATTGATGACTTCCAAACAGTATTGACCGTTAAACAGGATCGATCTGGGAGCTAGAGTCTTGAATTTTCAAGTCGTGCGCACCCCATTAATCCTTTCTAACCTGTCATAGAATTCGTCCCTAGCAAAGCAAAGCAAAGTCTTGAGCATTAACCGTCACTAGACATTATCCTTCTTTATCGACAGACTTCGCAGCCGGCTGTTAGAGTACAGGAAAATTACGGAAAATCAGTGCAACGATCCTATTGATTATATCAAACAAAAACCGGCTAGCCGACTTGTTAGATCAGCATCGTACCTCGAAGCTAACTGGGCGGTTCAATTCGTCCCAAGTATCATCGAATTTATGATTTGTTGGTGACTATACGTTGATTAAGCTGCAGTTGAAAAATTCGCCTTAATTCTCAACACCCATATACGGTCAACGGACCGAACGGTCGGCCACCGAACTACCTTCGACTTGCTCTCAAGCCTCGATAGTTGCAATCCTAAATCATGACACACAGCTTTAGTCTTAACTTCGCATACTGTCCACCATTGAGGGTTAAAATATTTGCCATTTGGACATTTTCTAACAATATATCTAGCTAAAGTTTTGCCGTACCTCAAAGCCAGCAAAACGCATATTTTTGTACCAAAAATCTTTGGGGAATCATCTCCTTAACCCCATACTTTTTGCAGGAAAGATAACAAGCTGAAACTTCCAGGAAAGTTTTGTTTTAGTTTAACTGAAAAACCGCAGACATGTGTCCAACTTCCAGCGGCAAAGTTACTAGTTTGAGCTGACTGAAAATTAGCAAATTTGTTATGTTTACACGGCTGTAATTTTGTTGTATGTAACATCTAAGCTTTGTGCAAAAACGGCTCGATTAGATTATTTCTCAATCTTTGTTTCTTTGGATTCCAGTTGATACCTCAAACATAACTGTCCCCAGACTCGATAGAAGAAGGCGTTTTCGAAACGCTGGTAAGAAATAGGTTAAGAATCTTTGATAAGTGTTCTTAAAACATGAAGAAATCTAGCTTTAGTTTTCAGCAGCTCGCATAAGCCATGCTAAAGGGTTAAAAAGTTAAGCCAGAAATCGCCCAAATAAGCTTGATATTCGATTTTTGAGGGTCAGGGAAAAATATTTGAAGCATCAGGGAAAATCAGGGAAAGTCAGGGAATTTGATTTTTGGATTTGAGTCGACACCCTGGGGGCTGTGATAAATGAGAAATTAGCACATCGAGTAAAAACGATGCAAATGGCATATTCCAGCAACGGAGCAGTGGTATGCGTCTAAGTTACCGAAAAGAAGTACTCGAGTTCAAATCCCCGAGGTTTATGTTGGTGGTGTGTGGTAAGTTACAATAAATTAATATTTATAAAAATACAGTCGATTATTAACCGAAATTAAACACCTTAGTTAATGAGAAATGTCATGAATCTGCAAAGTGGGAAAATATTCCCCCAATCTTTTTTATTTTGAAAATTATTGGAGTTTCTTTTTGGGCTGAACAGTGTTCTATATAGCGACTTAAGCGAACTTTTTGCGAACTTTCTAGTTCTGTTAGAAGCTACTTTGTATTCCCTTCGAAGTTTAAACAACAAATACGAACTTGAAAGTACGGTTAATTACTTAAAAATGAAGTTGAATAGAGTTCTATTCATGATCATGTCGTTGGCTGATTAAGCCAAAAATCCCCTTTTATCGGAACTTTTGGTTACTTGGGACAGGCGTATACTATCGTATATCTATCGTCCTCCGTGAACCTAGTCAATTCGACCCTCGAAGAAAGATGGAGTAGGTTATGCTCGACCATCAATGCGGGCGCAACCGCGGCGCTGGGCGAGGTAACCACGAACGCATGAAATGATCGGTTTGACGGGGAATACCAACTATCTAAGCATTGTCGCGACGAAGAATTTGGACAAGCATAGACAAGTGCGGAATGAGTCGATTCTGACCCTAAGGAAGAAAAACCGCTAGCAGGTGGTCAGAGATCTTGAAGAGCTAGAACGACCATTCCGGACTAATGAGACGCGTAGGTTTTACGAAAAGGTGAACCAGTCTTGTAAGGGGCACCCATCGAAGCCCGATATCTGTAGGGACGAGGATGGAAATCTAGTCACAAACGAGCGCGAGGTGGTTTACAGGTGGAAGCAGTTCTTCGATGAGCATCTCAACGCATATAGAAAAACAACAAAAGTTAACATGGGAGTGCCTTAAAACGAGGACAGCGTGTTGGTTCCCGATCTCGAAGAGAAATCGGTCAGCTGAAGAATAATAGAGCCTTCGGAAAGAACCAATTTTCGACAGAATTCTACAAAAATTGCCAAGAACTGTTGCTAGGGCACGTCACCGGATAATTTCAAGGATTTCAAGGAGAAACTACCGGATGAGTGGATAAAAGGTCTGTCCCCAATAGCAAGAGAATTCGTAGGGCAGTATCAGGCGGGCTTTATGGGGTCCGTGCTAATACGGATCTAATTTTTACTCTCCGACAAATCTTCCAGAAATATCGAGAGTATGACGTACCCACGCATCATATTTTCGTGGATTTTAGGGCAGCATACAATACAGTTGAACGAGAACGGCTATGGCAGATAATGCACGAGTACGGTTTTCCGGCTGACTGGCAAACTGACGCGGCTGATCAACGCTACCCTGGAGCGAGTGATGTGTTACATGCGCACATCGGGAAAACTCTTGAGTCATTTCGAATCGCGCAGAGGATTGCGGCAAAGAAATGGATAGTCCTGTCTATTATTCAAAATCGCTGTTGAAGGTGTGATCCGGCGTGTGAGCATCGAGACGAGAGGAATGATCTTCAGCAAGAGTAGCCAAGAAATCAATGAATAGAAAACCAAATATATCGTAGGAAGAGGCTCCAGAAAAAGCAACGTTTGCCTCCCACGGGCAGTGACTAGTGATGGCGATGAACTGGAAGTGGTTGATGAGTTCGTATATTTGGGATCTCTGGTCACCGCCGACAACAATATGAGTAAGGAGATTTAACAACACATTCAAGCTGGAAGTCGAACCAAGTTTCGATCAAGGACCATACACTACCGCACAAAGTTGCCGATGTACAAAACGCTAATTAGATTGGTAATCCTCTACGGACTTACGGACTTTGCTTACGGAAGACATACGTGTACTTGCCGTATTTGAACGAAAGATGATACGGACTATTGCTGGCAGAGTACAGCGGAGAGTGGCGTAAGCGTATTAGACACGAGCTGCGGGCACTATTTGAAAAGATTCCTATCGTACACCTGGCGAAAGTTGGGAGTATCGGCACCTACCAGCCAGGAATAGTGGGGGCTGGGGGCAACGTGCTAAATGACTACACCACGTTGAAGCCGAATTGCGTATCTCGAGACGCGCAACGGGTTGGCGACGAGTAACTTAGGACCCACTGTAGAGGAGTTTATCTACTGTTTATCTATCTAGTTTATCACTGTAGAGGAGGACATTTTATTACAAACGAACACGAGGTGGTCGACAAATGGAAGTAGTTCTTCGGTGAACCTCAATGACGAAGTTGTCGAAGGAGACGGAACGGAAGCTAACCAAAGATTCACTGGAGGCACACAGGTGAAAACATTGAAAATACTCCAGCAACTGCTAGATTGCAGAAATTCCTTGCTAAAGATCATTCTAATGGGTTAGGTACTGTGAAAACAGAGGATAGCTCTTTTACTAACTCAACTAAGGAAACATTAGAGTTAATTATGAGAACACATTTTCCCTGTTCAATCATTAATACATGCGGAGACCAAAGTGCACCGGCATTGAGAACTGTAAATCTTGAAACCAGAACAGACATTCACGAAATAGCGAGTGAAATGACTGGGTTAGATAGAAACAGGAATGATGCTTGTACAGCACTCGTTCGCTAATTGCACGAATGAGACGATGCGACTTGCGAATTTCGTTTTTTAATTGCACGATGGTTGTCAATATTTATTGTAAAACGTAATGCGTTATCACTGTAAAGAACTCTTCTCATGCATTCACACGTACGCTAAATTTTGGGAAAAACATTTAAATTTTTCCAAACGAACTAAAAGCTTAATGAATATGTGTTCAATAAGTCAGAGTTTAGCCAAATTTGCATGAATTTGTTTGTAATGTATCTACGTAATGCACAGATAGAGAGTTTTCATTTGGCAACGCTGCATTTTTGTTTATAGCAACCACCTGGAAAATCACGTGTAGTTTGACAGATAACTGCTTTTTAGTTGCACGATCGGGATGGAATTTTTCCTGTACTACTACAGAAGGCAGTATGGCGACAAGTACGGGTCACGTTCATTCCGAAGCCTAATAAAAAGGATAAGACTTCACCAAAATCCTTCAGGCCGATAAGCTTATCGTCTGTTGTGTTAAAAACAATGGAAAAAATATTGATGAGCATATAAAGTCATCATATTTAGCCAAAGATCCTTTGAGCGAATATCAATTCGCATATCAAGAAGGCAAATCTTCAATAACAGCAGTACAAACTGTTGTAAAAAAACTAGAAAAGTCTTTTGAAGCGAAAGAAATTTCACTAGGTGCCTTTCTTGACATAAAAGGCGCATTTGATAATTCATCTCATAATTCAATCATTACGGCTATGACGAAACGTGGTTTCGATATATCCATTATCGACTGGATTAGCGAAATGTTATCAAAAAGGGAGATATCAGCAAGCCTTGGAAGCTCATCTATAAGCATTAGAGCAGTAAAAGGTTGCCCACAAGGAGGCGTAATATCACCTCTATTGTGGTCTTTAATAGTTGATGATCTTCTTCAAAAGTTGACGGCGCTAGGCTTTGAAATAGTTGGCTTCGCAGATGATATAGTCATAATTGTTCGAGGAAAATTTGATTCTATTATCGCTGACCGGAATTTGATTTTCATCATGGTGTGATAGGCAGGGCCTCAGCATAAATGCCAATAGAACTACTATCATACCATTTACGAGAAGGAAAAAAATTTACATTAAGTAACATCAGATTGAAAGGAACGCTTTGAAAACTTTCAGACACTGTCAAATATCTTGGAGTATTTCTTGACAGAAAACTCAATTGGAACACACATCTAGAGCAAGCAGCAAACAAAGCAACCAATGCTCTGTGGCTATGGATATGTAAAAGAACGTTTGGTAAGCAATGGGGACTGAAACCGAAGATGATCCATTGGATCTATTCGGCCATTGTCAGACCCAGGATTACCTATGGTTCGTTGGTCTGGTGGCCAAAAACGAAAGAGAAAACTACCCAAATAAAGCTGGAAAAACTTCAAAGGCTAGCCACTCTCTCAATAATAGGTGCAATGAGAAGTACACCATCGAAGGCATTGGATGCTTTACTCTATATACTCCCATTGCATCAGTTTATACAATTAGAAGCTGAAAAAAGTGCTCTGAGGATCAAAAGATCAATGAACCTCTTTGAAGGGGACTTAACAGGTCATCTCAGTATTCTAAAAACTATTAGTATTAATCCTCTTGTAACCAATAATAAAGATTGGATGGGGAAAAAATACAACTTCAATTGAATATTTCGAGTATTTGAGCCTAGACGTGATTCCTGGGAAGATGGTGGTCCCGATCTTCGTCCAGGCTCGACAGTTTTCTATACAGATGGTTCAAAAATGGACAATCAAGTGGGAGCAGGAGTCACTGGCCCAGGAATAGACATGTCAATTTCTATGGGCAGATGGCCAACTGAATTCCACGCTGAAATACAAGCAATTCTAGAATGTACGACTGTGTGCTTGCGCAGGAACTATAGACATTCAAATATATGCATCATATCCGACAGCCAAGCAGCTCTAAACGCTCTGAAGTCGGCGACATGCACATCAAAACTTATCTGGGAATGTATTCATTCACTCCAAAAATTGTCTTGTCGTAACCAAGTCAACCTGTACTGGGTCTCAGGTCACTGTGGAATTGATGGAAATGATAGAGCTAATGTGCTAGCAAGACTCGGATCATCACATCAATTTGTAGGAGCCCTTCTGTTGCTTATCTGCTTCTGCTTCAAAAATGGAGCTAAAAGCATGGGAATGTACGAAAGTGGAATCAAATTGGAACAACATTTTCAATGCTAGGCAGTCGAAACGTTTTATCTCTCCAAACGTTTCAATGACTCGCAAAATCCTGGTGCTTTCGAAGAAAGATCTAAGCATTTATACTGGTTTTATAACAAGACATTGTCCGAGCCGCTGAATCATCTGAAGCTAATGGGAAAACTTCATAATGATATATGTCGCTTCTGTGGCATAGAAAAAGAAAACTCGGAACACCTGCTATGCCGATGTCCGGCAATTCTCAATAAAAGATTAAGGTTCTTCGAAAGAGGGCTGTTTCAAACGGGTTGGTTTTTCGAACGAAAGTGGATGATATTCTTCATTTCGCCAGCGAAATGAAATGAGCAAAACCTCTCGTTCGGAACAAGTCGAACGAAACAAAAAGCCGTACGAAATATAGCGTATAGGTGAATCTAGCGACTGACTTGATGTAGGAATGTTACGTGCCGCAAGCAATATATCAGATATTAACAACGTCTCGCTGGAAAGGATACTGGCAATCTTTCTAGCAAACAGCTGGCAAATTTTCTGAGGGCGCGAACCCGTCTGCGCTTCGCAGTGCTTCGTTGAAGGTAGTCCAGGTTTCAGGTTCTAGATTCCCAAGTAAATTTTCGTTTCGTTTCTCGCAGGGGAGGATGTGCCATCCTGGGTTTTATACCATATTAAAGGATTTCAAGTATGTAACGTGTGATGTTTAAACATTTTTTGGGCACAGTTACCGGTAGCGTGAATTGGCACAGAGACAAAGTGTCGGAGCTGCTCGTGAGTTCAACCGTGTCGGGAGTCAGTCGTCTAGAAGGCGTACCACAGGATATCACAGTTACCGGTAAAAATAGGACAACTACCGTTCGGGGTCAAGTTTCTTAACAACCGAATGAAAAGAAAACGCTTCTCTAGATTGCATTTCCAGTTTATTCCTATTTTCATACTTGATTTTTCAAGTTCGACTGACCGGAGGTCAGAGGACTCAAATAAGTTATTCTTCTTTCAGTGGATGCCACACAGCTGGCCTGTAATCTTCTTTTAATTGTCAGCATCTCATCAAATAATTTAAATCGTCATCATTCGCTTTTACAGGTGTATCTGTTTATTTCAGTTTCTGTCATTATCTACAGTAAAGTTTGCTGTTCAAACACAATCGATTGTATGCTGCTGCTGCTGTTTCGAAGATTTCATCGCCCTTTTTGTTCACCAAATAATCTCGTTACTTTTAATTTGCTCGGACAGCAGCGCCCTTAATATTCAAAACTCACACGAAACTGTTGCTGTTGTCGCGGTCGTAATCTCGGTTTGTCTTCCGTTTACTCCTTTCATTACTCATGTCACTTCGGTTGGTTATTCTAGATGAGAGATTAAACACTGCACAAATTGTATGCATCGAACGACATCGCTCTGTCAATAGGTTATCATTTTGTTTTTTTTATCGTAGTTGATAGAAGTCAGCGCGAGCGCAGTTCAAACAATGTCAAGATTTTAGTTCTTAGCCTTGTCTCGATTTTACCGATGGATTCGGAACTCTTCCGCAGTCGAATGATAAGTAGTGAGCTCTCCTCTGCTGCTTCAGTAATGCTTGGATGACTTTAATCAGCAGATCCATTACGTTACATAATAATCATAATAAATCGTAATAATAATTGTCGGTTAACGCGAGTGATAAAAAAATAGGAGCTGGTTTTACTACGCTTGGTTTTTTAGCAATATGTCGTTCTTCTATAAATAATAGGCTATAATTTTAAAAATTAAAAAAAGTTAAATCATTAATTTTAAGTAATATGAATATCACAACATTTGTTTTTTCTCTTCGTGTAGTTTATTTTTATTTAATTGTAATTCACTTTAACGTATCCTCCCTGTTGGATGCTGATTTCCTCAGGATGGAAAATAGAGAGAGAGAGAGTGAAAGAGAGATTGGATAGAGCAGAGGCAAAATCGTCTCGATTTGTATTTACTGATTTGCAATTCAGTAGCAGCCGATGGATAAGAGTTTTTAAAATTAGAGAAAAGCACTCACAAGTATATGCACATGGTTTACTGTTGATATAAGCAGTGTTGTAGTTTAATTATAAATATTGTGGGCTCAAATGCGTGAGCACGTTTAAACTATGGATAATTTGTTATTATTGCAATGGGCAAACGTGTAGTGCTGAGTTTCGAATGTCGAACTCAAATTGGAGAATAATCTTAGGCGAATCAAAAGTAAAAATTAGTTGAAAAAGTGTTCCTTCAGTAAAGCATATCTCGCAACTGCTTTGAAGTGTAAGGTTTAATCTGTTGAATGTGTATTAAAGGAAAACACAAAAGACTAGGAACATTTTGTTTGCTTGCTTGCTTTTCTAAAACGGATCTCCTCTCTATTCTGTTAAATTTTGTAGAGACTTGCTTGAGATCAAAGTGAAACACGTGTACTCTCTTTTCAAAGTTTACGGAAAAGGTTGACCGTGTTGCTGTTGTTGTTGTTTCTGCTGCTGCTGCTGCTGCTGTGCTTGCAAAAGAGACTGCTGATGTACGGAAGCAAACTGATTTGTACCAGAACTGCTGCTGATAAGATCGAGACTGGGAAATGGAGAGCAACTGCCGCTGCTGCTGATCGGTAGGAATTGCTGCAATTCCAGTGCTGACGGTCAGGCTTCGGCACCGCCAACCATCGACGATCCGGAGCACGGATTGTTCTTCGGTGTGTAGACAGACGCATTCGGATCCAAACTGGAGGGACAATTGTTAGAGTTTTGCATTTGTACTATCTGGCCATTGGACGTTGTCACGGTTACGACTCCGGAAGGGCCCATTGACTGATGTTGTTGTTGTTGTTGCTGCTGCTGTTGTTGTTGTTGCTGCTGTTGCTGTTGTTGTTGTTGTTGCTGCTGCTGTTGTTGCTGCTGTACTGACGGAGGAACCATTCCTCCGCCGCCTGCCAGTACATTTGCCGGTGCGCAACCGACTGACATAGCGGCGGACGCAGTCGTAATCGTCGAAGTCAGTACGCCCAAACCGCTTAGTTGGCTGATCAGCGGCGGATTGTTCATGACAATGTGCGACATTGGACTGGGCTGACCGGTTAAGCCGTTCAGGCTAGATTGAGAGAGCAACTGCGGTGCATCCGATAGTCGCATATGCGATCCACCGCCACCACCGGATGACGAAGGTCCGTGCCCAGAGAGACAAAGTGCGTCATTCGGCATGGCCGGCATAACGGCTAACAGTTGAACAATTTTTGCCTTCAAGTCTAAGATCTCCTTATCCTTAGTGCGCAGTGAACCTAGGGATCGGAAAAGGCAGGTTCAAAACTGTGCGGTTGGAAAAGACAGTTAATGTTGCGAACTTACATGAAGTGATTTCCAGCTGTCTTCTGGTGTCTCCGAGAGCTGAGAATAAGTCCAGCTTAACTCTCGTTTCAGCGGATAGATTCTTCTCCAGGGTGGCGTTTTTGTCCTGCATGGCAGCCAGCGCCGACATGAGCACCTCGGCGCTTTGCTGAGACTCCCGGTTCCGAAGCATCTGGAAGAAATGGATTGGTGAATCATTTTTTAAAATTAACGTATAGGCTTGGGCTGAAGGATTCCAGAATTCCACGGAATTTGAACACGTGTATTAATGGTCTAACATGAATGAAAAAATATTTAAAAAATTCGAGGTCTTTGGTTTTCCCACAAAACTTTAAAAAAATTCCGAATTTCTCGGAAGTCGGCGATATCAATTATTCGTGACCCTTGACCAAGTAATGGGGCGCCTCTAATCCAGGTTAGGATGGTGGTGTTCGATGAACACCTCAATGGCGAAGTTGCAGAAGCGTCGAAGACCTAATACCTGAAAGGAAGAGGCTCAAAGGAGACAAACGCGCGCCTCCTACGGACGGTAATCGTTGACGGCGCCAGATTAGAAGAGATAGATGAGTTTGTATATTTGAGATCGGTGGTGCTGGTGACTGCGGACCGCGGGTATCCTGTTCGGTAGCCTGAGACCGACAGCCGATCGATCAGATATTTACCCTGCGTTAGTTAGTCAGACAAGTTCCGGGAGTACAGCTTGCAGACTCATCATCTGTTTGTGGACTTCAAGGTGACGTACGATTCAATCGAACGAAATAAGCTGTGGCAGATAATGGTTTTCCGACGAAACTAATTACGCTGATTCGTGCGACGCTGGATGGATCAAAATCATGCGTCAGAATAGCGGGTTGAAACCTTAACCGCCTTCGTGACGTCGGATGGACCGAAGCAAATGGAAGCACTCTCTACCCTGCTAATCAATGTTGTCTTGAAAGACGCAATACGCAATACGGAAGAGCAAACGTGGAAAGAAACAAGATAATCATCACGAAATCTCACATGCTTCTTGGTTTTGCGGATAACATCAATTTCATAGAAATCAACCGTCGAGAAGTGGAAGAGGCCTTTTAAGCGAGAAGCAACGAGATTGGGACTTATCATTAAGCCCGCCAAAACGAAGTACATGGTTGCTGGCAGGGAACATGGAAGTCCGAATGGTGTTGGTGCCGAGGTGAACTTGGAGTTGGTTATAACCAACGTTATAACGTCCCGTAGTTTGCAAATTTGCACAACACTAGCGCTCTACAAAACACTAATCCTCTCGATGGCTCCGTACGAACATGAGTCATAGACGCTAAAGGAAGCTGATCGACCCCAAGCTAAAGTGCTTGGGGGTTTTCAGTGTAAAATTCTGCGATTAATACTTGGTTACTGCGTCGGGAGTGTGGTGCAGACATAGAAACCACGAGCTGTATTAAGTATACAAATCTCGGCCAACATGTCAAAAGGTCCAATGAGAGATTCTCTTTGCGTCTCCTCTCTTGTGCTTATCACGACGGCATAATTGCAACGCAAATTTCCATAAAGATTAGCCAGGCAATAACGGCAGCTACCGTTTCATGCAAAACAGATATATTCAAGTGCATTTGCATCAGCGGGATAAGCGTAAGAGAAGACGCAAAGAGAATCTCTCATTTGCGCGTTGGACCTTTTGACATGTTGCTCGCAAATTATACTGATACAATAATACTTCGATATAAGACTTTTAAAGTATCTTCGATAAAACGTATCTAGATAAAACGCAATTTTTACCTCGATATAACGTAATTTTTTTGGGAAGCCGAACATTAATAAAAAAAACTGAATTAATCCCTCTTACAGTATACCCGAGGTCTTTCTCCTGAACAAAAACCATCACTATTTAGATTTGAATTAACAGAATCTTTGCACAGTCTTCGCTCCCTTTTCAATTGCAATCAATTTCATTCAAATATAGGGTAAAGGAACCGGTTTTAGGCAATCTAAGCAAGTCACTGATTGTTTTACCTTATTACAAGCGATGGATTGACTAAGTGGGGGATATCAGCATACCAATCTTCTTGCTAC
The DNA here is from genome assembly GCF_943734655.1 of Sabethes cyaneus. NCBI lineage: Eukaryota > Metazoa > Arthropoda > Insecta > Diptera > Culicidae > Sabethes > Sabethes cyaneus. The sequence goes on along the minus strand of NC_071354.1, from coordinate 33,080,926 downwards.
CTTTAATTCTTCAAGCTGTTACCATTGGAAGACACTATTGTTGAGCTAAACTTTTGATTTTTCGCTTTAAAAGTTGGAGCGATAGAACTAATTTTGATCAGATCGAACATATTTTCACCCTCAAGGTGCTTTTTAAGCAGTCCTGAAATCTGAAATTTTTTACTCCCCCATAAAAAATCCCTCGAACTTTTCCCTCTATTCAGTAAGTTTGCGTTCCTATCCGCGACATACTAATCGGCATCTGCATTAATAGATTTGATATTTTTGGTCGGTAGATGCTAGATGCGTAAAATGCCATCTGTCTAAATTGGTAATCGGGGCATACACTTACCGCACCGTTCGGCAAACGGTATTCGTCGTCTCTTTTATTCTCTATAGTGTTCTTATTGGAAACTGTGAGTTTGACGTCTCACTCGCTGTTCATAAGGATGATGGGAGAACAAAAGAGGGACACATAGCAGAGCACACGGTCCTACTACAGAACAGTGTTGTCAAAGCAAATAACATTGAAACATATCGTTGCTTCATTAAATCACTGAGAAAATCTTCGAAAATTATTAAAAAAGCTGTCTAAATAAAAATTGCAAGAAATCTTTTCGGAAAAAAATGAAACAGTCTGCTGGTTTATCTGGTTTAGCTGGTTGCCAAAGGGTTGTGGGATGAGCCGTCTTGCCTGTTAGATCACATGCAATAAATGGGTATAAATCCGCATCAAATATTTAGCTACGCAAAGCAATAAACATAAAAGTTGGTCTCTAGTTTAGAACATAATTTGAAGATATTTTCTGACATAAAGTCCGATTTGTCTGGGCAGCTATTTCGATTTGTTATCAAAATTTGAGGAACCCTCAGAAATATAAAAATTTTTGAGGACAAATGACTCAACGAACGCGACTCGTTGCGACTCTATCGATCCTCTGCTCGCAGTCGAATTTCGAAGATATGACTGATTTGTTAGATTAAATCAGAATTTTGATGCTGAGATGGTCTTTAAAGGCTGATTTTGGTTCAGATTGATTAGTTCTCGTTATAGTTACAGTCCGACCTCGGTCCGGAAGTCTGGAATTATCTAGAGGCAAATATTAAAGAGGCAAAAATTTTTGCTGGTATGGCCTTTTTATGCCACTTTCCTTACAAAATAAGCAAATTTTCTATCCACAATTTTTGATCACATTTTGATTAATTTTGTTAAGAAACGTAAAACTGGCAACAATATTCCTCCGTCGGTCAACTTCGAAAGAACAACTTCTCACTCGAGCTCAGAATTAGCTAATCTTTTCGCTACGTTTTTCGAGGGCGTATTTGGTAAAGCATCACCCGTCCAGCGACATAACTGTTTCGAGCATATATCAATCCGTGATATTAATCAACCACTGGCAGCCATCAGTTTGCAGTTTTCTATAGACGAGGTTCGGAAAGCTCTTGAAGATCTCGATTCAACGAAAGGACCAGGAAACGACAGTCTATCGCCAGTATTTTTGAAAAACTGCGCCGTTTCGCTTGCATCACCGATTACCGCTGTTTTTAACCGCGCAATCGGTAGTAGATCGTCGCCAATTGCATGGAAAATGGCGTCCATCATGCCGATTCATAAGTCCGGAACTTACAAATCGGTCACCGTGGCACTTTGCAGCCTCAGCAAGGTATTCGAAAAACTATTCTATACAACTATATACAGGTCAGTTGCACCGATCATCTCTAACAGCCAGCATGGATTTATGAAGCATCATTCTAGAACATCAAAGCTTATGTGCTACGCCACAGCGATATCACGTGAGCTAGAAGCTAAGCGGCAAAAGGATACGATCTATTTTGAAAGCTTTTGATACTGTACCACATACCGAATGGCTTTACTCATACTTATCCGATCGCAAAGCTTTCGTTACAGTAAACTCCGTGCGCTACAGAACATTCGACATATCGTCTGGTGTCCCTCAAGGCAGTGTGCTTGGCCCGCTCATCTTTATAATTTATATTAATGACCTGGTCGAGCTGCTGTCATCATCGAAACTATCGTTTGCCGACGATCTAAAAAATTTTCGGGTGATTGCTGCCCCTGCCGATTGTGTCGCATTACAGGAGGATATTAATCGTTTACTAGTCTGATGCAGTGACAACGGGATGCGTGTTAACAGCAATAAGTGTAAAGTAAGTAATCATACATTCGCCGTAACACCGTTTTTCTTCATCAATACAGCATGAGACCGGATTGTCTGGAACGTGTTAACTCTATTCTCGACCTAGGCGTTACTATCGACTCTAAATTGAGGTTCGACGAGCATATAAGTAGAGTCACTGCTAAAGCATACACCGTGCTTGGTTTTATGCGACACCATGCGTCTGGGTTCACTGTCGTTTATTGTCTCAAGACGCTATATTGCTCTCTCGTACGCAGCAATTTGGAGTATGCTTCCCCGGTTTGGGCTCCTGCACACGTAACACAGATCCTTGCGATTGAGCGAATTCAGAAAAAAAAATTTGCGATTCGCCTTGCGTCAGCTACCGAGGAATGATCCAGTCAATCTTCCCAGTCACATAGACCTTTGTCAACTGGTTAGCCTGGATACACTCGCAGTCCGGCGCGTCAAACAGCAGCGTCTATTCATAGTCGACCTTCTAACAGGCAATGTGGGTTGCCCGGAACTCCTGTACCAGATACCGTGGAATGTACCTCCTCGTCGGCTTCGGAATCCACCGTTATTGGCCATCCAATTCCACAGAACAAATTATGGTGTGAATGATTGTTTAAAGCAGGTCAGTCGCACATTCATGAAATTCGAGATTTCGAAACTCAGAAATTTGTACACAGCAGATTGGTTGCACGTGAGTAAAAACAACGTCTCGTATTCTATTTGATTTAGGAATACAGAAAGGACTTAAGTGAAAAGGTGCCAGATATTTAGTAAATGTTATTCTTGCGAAGTCTTAATTTTTCCGGTATATTTGCTTCCCATGTCAAAAATCCCTGACTTCAAATGAAATTTCCTGACATTCCCTGGCTTTTCCAGGCTGAAACGAATTTCCCTGACATTTCCAGGTTTTCCATGATTTTCCAGGTAACCGATACCTGTAATAGATTATTTTTCGATAGTATCACCGATTTTGAATAAGAAAAAACAGATATACAAATTGCAACTCTGCTGGGAAATTGGCGATAAGTGGCCCAAGATCGATCTGAATAAAGGCGACTGCTTAATGTTCAAACACGCTTCATAGATTTCTGGGACCTTAACCTTAACCTTAAAACAGTACAAGCCCTCCTGGCTGATACTGATGACGACTGCAATAGATCTTTGTAAACTCAGGCTATTATTTTTAATTTGAAACCTAGCGACTGCAGTTTATAGCTTGGGTACTACCTAGGTAACCAATAAGCCGTAAGATAAGCAGCAATACAACCACATATTGGCATATCTGGCATTTTATACTACACGTTCTTGTATATTAGCTTTTTGACTGCATTGATGTTGTAAATTGGTATCCATAACTCTATTCAAGTTCTTCGTGTCAGTAATCAGCTGCAAATAGGCATTGTCAGCACTATAAGGGCGGTTGGTAAAGTAGCCGTATATTTTACCAAAATAGCATTGAAGGTGACTTAAATGCTTATTGGCTTGCATTTGAATAGCATTAGTGATGCTTATTGGTTATCTCGGTATAATTACCCACAACTTCAGTGATGTAGGTCGAATGGTGAAATCCTGTTTGACGGTGGTCCGTGGAATGGTGGTTCTGCTTTACGAAACCACAAACCACAACGCCTACACCGTTTCCAAAAAACATTGAGCCTTTGACTACTTTTGACGCATACCATCCTGCTTTAGATGTACTTTTAAATCTCCCAGTGCCGGTACTCTCTGATTATGATGGGACCAGTTCCGCAATCTGCCGTATTAACTGAAGAACTAGAACAATCTAACTCTGCTATCGAATATTTTCAAAAACAATCTTAAACGTCAGAACTAAATTTGCCTAATGCCCAGCCACAGCTAAAACTTTCTTCATCCAATAATCAACTGCGTGAACTGAAATGGCTCAGGGCTAAGGCTCTACTACAGAGATACTGCTGGAATCGTTCTCATTTTACTAAACAAGAGTTCCATCGTATGAATAACGATTACAGGGAATATAACAGATGTACGTACAACTGACTCAATTATTTCGTAAATTTTAAAAAGAAAGAAGCGGATATGCCATTATTAGTCGCTAACTCTGAACTTGAGAAGTGCGACCTTTTTGCCCAACACTTTATGAATTCGTTCACTGAAAGCTCTGCGTCATCTGACCAAGTCTCGCTTGCCAGCAACTCCTAATGCCTTGAGTTCCAAGGACAAGCCAATTCTTTAAAATTCTTTCTTTTTTTGAGAAAAAAAGAGGTCCAGAGTTACAGCAGAATAACCTGCACGTCGCTACGGATCATTGACCACCTGATTCAGATCCTATCTGGCAAAGCTATACGCACACGGCCAGCGGCAAAAGAGCTGATATGATTGAAGATTTTCAAATCGTCGGCGAAGGACAAACAGCGAGCTTTCAATTCAAAATTTACATTGTTGAAGTGTAAAAGCAATACCAGCGGTCCTAGATGGCTGCCTTGAGGAATACCAGCTGGAGCAGAAAATTCGCCAGGAAAATTATCACCAATTTTTACTGCCAACTGACAACCAGTGAGCGTAACCAAATGATAACTCTACCGGCGAAGCCCAATTTGGTTAAGTTGATTTGGCTAAATTTTGATAAGTTCGACGTTTCGCTTTTACAATCAAATCTGATAAGTATATATGTCAAGAAAGTTCATCTTGAAACCATTTTTTCTCTAAAAATTAGTTTTGGAGAATTGTGAGGAAAACAAAAGGGGAGAAAAGCCTTGTTGGCTTGTTGATTAACAAATGTTTCAATATTTTTTTGAAACGATGATTCTACAATTGATGAAGGGACGGTAAGGGAAAGTAATGAAGAAGGATTTTTTCCGGGAATGAAGGGGAAGGGTGGAAAGGAAGGGGGGGGGGGGGGTAATAGGTAGCTATGGTTAACAAGTTGTCGTTGTGACTCCTATCTTTTGTCCAATGCTGGAAGGTGCATGGGTCGAACCAAGCTGTAATCAGAGATTATAACCGGATTTGAACCCACAACACCTGCCAGGGCGCAGGTTAATATATGCCTGACCGCATTTCAAGGTCATGACTAAAGTCACGAGTTTGGTCAAATGTTTCAAACAATTTTGAGAAACGTACACTGCTCGCCCCAAAAATGCTGATAAACCAATTGACATATGGGAAAAACACTCACCTCCTGTTCGAAGCTGCGATTCTGCTTCTCGGCATTGTGCTTGGCATCTTCGGAGCTGATCAGTTCTCGGCGCAACTTTTGGATTTCCATTTCCAGCTGCTGGCGCTTCAGTTTGCACTGTTCGCCACACTCGGCCCGGGCTGCCTTTTCCTCCGCTTGCTTACGGTGTTTTCGTTCGTTTTGCATCTGGGATTCGAGCGACTGCCGGTGGCGCCGCTCGTCGCACAGTCGCCGTTCCACCGTCTGCAGGCTTTGCCGTTCTTGCTGACGCTGCACCGTCAGGTCCTGGAATCTACGGAAACAAAGCTCGGCTTTACAACAAATTGAATCCATTTTGACACCATTAGAAACTTACTTGTTTTGTAACTCATCGTAGTCTTTCTGTTTGACCTGCAAACAAGATTTCAGATTGCTGGTACTGGAATCGTATTTTTGTCGCGTTTCGTTCTCGTTCTGCTTCAGGTTACCGATTTCCGAGCGCAATTTCTTGATATCCGCTTCCAGCCGACTGCAGGTATCACAAGCTTTGATCACTGGCGGGATGGCGGCCGCAGTCGGAGTCGGTGCTGCGGCCGTCAACTGGGTACCACTGGAAGTGACCGGCGTAGAACCGGCGGTCGAATTTCCAGTGCCGTTTTGAGTATTATTCGAGACAGTGCTAGTAGTGCTGGCTGCGGCGGCTTGCTGTTCGTGCTGCTGCAGGTGATTGTCTTTGGAAGTCATCGTTGCAGCCGTCGACGACGACGACGACGACGATGTCGTGCTCGTGCTGGCTGTTGTCGTGGATGCCGCAGCCGTTGTCGTGAGAGTTGTAATTGAAGACGCCAAAGCTAGTGTCGCTGCCAGTCGAACTGCCGCCAACTGATGGTTGGCGTTCTCCTTTTGCTTGACGCGATTTTTCCGACCAGAACGGTTCGATTTCGGTTCCGCAGGCGGATCGTTATCTATGTGGTTTTGGGGTGGCGTCTGCTGCTGTGGCGATTGTGGCTGCTGCAGGTCCGTGTCATAGTTTACCACGTGTCCATTCTGCTGATGCTTGCTTCGGCTGTTGCCATTTTCATGGTTCGCGCCTTCGCTAACTTGCGTCGATTTACTGCTGCTACTGTTGCCGTTAGTCGTTTGAGAAGCTGTTGAAGAGAGATTATCTGATTGGGACTTTTGCCCTGAAGACAACGAGTCGCAGTCTTTTTTCTCCTTTGGAGACATGGCCGCACCGTTCGTTTGGGGACTGTCGGGCGATCGAGAGCTTTCCTTGGCGCTATTACTGACGTTATTCTGTTGATGATGATGATATGAATAACTGCTGGCTTTTCCGCTTAGAGAGCTTGAGCTTTCCTTGTCCAAACTCTTCCGTTGCAGATGTTGCTTCGAATGGTTGACACCACCGTTCATTGTACTCGTGCTGCCACTACTGGATCCACTAGTTCCGCTTGCTGCTGTCAGATTGGATCCCGTCCCAGCGTGTCCATTCACTTGGCTCGGGGAAGTCGTGCTGTTTTGTGACTTGCTGTGACTTTGAGCGTTCTTACTACTATGATGATGGTGGTGACTGTTGTGGCCACCACCACTGCTGTTGCTATTGTTATTATTAAGATTATTATTATTACTATTGTGAAGAATTGCCGTCACGGCAAGCTCTTTCGGTTGTGAAACCGGAGACAGTTGATGATCCACCGTTTGCTGGAGCGAATCGGAACTCGCTTCACTTCCGCCGGTGGCCGTACCGTTGCTCACGGTTTCGTCCTTGGGCAGAGCTTCCTGCAGCAGCTGCATATAGAAGTCATTGTCCTTAGCCACCTCACGTTGCTTCCGCTGCCGTATTCGATAGCCAACGTAGCTCTTGAAGCCGAAACCAAGCGTTACCACCGGATAGCCAATGCTGGAATGTTAAAGTCAAAATTTTCGTAAAAAAAGTCAGTCGGAAAACAAACAATTAAATTTTACCAGTGAGCCGCAAAAGGCCTGCACAGATCCAGATGTGGTATGTTTCGGCTATCCTTCCATCGGATGGCAGCTTCGAGATATACGAATAGTATCCACAGAATGATGGTTGGCAAGCAGATTCCTTTATCTGTGAAAATTGATATATTTTTTATTGTTGCTGGGCATAGCTGTCTGCCGAAAAAATGCTACAAACCTGTATGCCAAACATACTGCACCCAAACGTAGGTGCTGGCCGCAAAGAACAGCCACTGCACCGGGATGAAAAATAAGCACACCAGATCGGAAGTTATGGCAATGCATACAAACAGTACCGAAAAAGCCTGCCGAAAAAGAGAGGAGGTTTAAGGTTACCCTCCGAATGATACAAATAAAATTTAAAAAAAGAGAAAGACACACTTACCAGTCCTTTGTACTTGAACGAATCATAAACTGAGCGCAATAGCAACCAAAATGGCCATAGGAACTCGAAACGGAACTCGAGCAGGAAGTCAGCGGTGATTACGAACGCCCATAGAAGCAGGAATTTGACGTATAGCAGTGTGTTGCTGTGGGAAAGGCAAAAGCAAAAATGAGATATTATTAAAAATCATATATCTATTTACTACATATAATAAAGTTCATATGGCCTTAAATTTACAGAATGTATAGCATCGACGGTTTGGTCATGGTGATGGTGACAGTAAGCTGTAAAATTTGTTCGCAACATGCGATAACTCATCGATAACGAGATGAGTTAAAGTCATCACAGTCCTTATAATGAAAGCTTCCCCTATTAAAGCCGAAATTATCGTACAGAAAACATTATGATTATGACAAACGTCAATAAGCCGCTGAAGCTCAGTGCAATCCAAAGTATTTCGAACGTATTTTCACATCATCTGCGTAGAGTTTTTCAACAACCATCCGGGAGTAGCATCGATACAGCATCGATACAAAAAAAACGTCTTTAAGATTTCTTTATCGACAGACTTCGCATCGCAGCCGGTTATTAGAGTACAGAACAATTACAGGACTAGTACAACGATTCTACTGACTCTAAAACAACCGAGATTCGAACATACGACGATTGGCTTGTTAGATCAGCATCGGACCTCGACTAACTGGGCGGTGAACATAAAGAACAATGGTAGGCGGTGGTCCTACTATCTTGTGGTACTGCTGAGATATTTGTAAACTGTGCTGAAAGCAGCAATGTGATCTTCACACAAAGTATGCGGTTCATTAGGCAAAATCGAAGGCATTCCACAAGAGCGGGTGAGATTCTTAATATTACGAGTTTTGTTAAGAGAATTCTGAGTTGACGGTTTAAGTGCCGTTTAAAAATTGGGCTTCGCAGTTTACATTATTTTCGTAGAGCCGAGGAACGCTCTGTTTTTAGCTGTGGGAGATGTAGATTAGTCCAAGGAGTTTTTTGAGCTGGTTTTTGTGAGGAACAAAACGACCGATTACTGACTTAATACTTGAGTAGAAGCACTCCAAGGCATCATCAAGGGCGAGCAACGCTTGGTGACTCAAAATCAGCTCTACGGTAACCCAAATTCGGAACGGCTGGGATACTGGTTAGAATCGATTTTGCTTACGGAATTACTCAAGCTCAGCAAATCAACGAGGATCTACTGAATGTCCAAGAGTTTATTCTAGAAATGCGAAACCTGAAGTCTTTCCATGTAGAAGTTCTAAGTGCGATTTACAAATTAAAATCATCGTGGCTACCTGGACCAAGTGGTATTCTGCCTATTATTTTTAAGTAATGTTGTGACAGAGAACAACCTCTGTGCACCTCTCACTGCTGTTTGGAATCAGTCCATATCCCAATCGATGTTCCCAGATACCTGGTATTCAAAAAGGATATTCGTCGTGATGTGGCCAATAACCGCGGAGTTACCTCCTTGAGCAGTGGATTAAAACTACTAGAGATTCTTGTGAGCAAGCAACTGATGATGTACGAAGCTAAGCGACACATTTTCTGTGATCAGCACGGATTCTACTCTAGGCGATCTACTAATCTTGCTGAACTTACGTCACACTGTATATAAAACCTGCTTTTAGCCAAGATAGAACATACGAATGCGGCACCAAACTTTGTAAACTGGTTGAAATCATACCTTCATAATTATTCGTCGCCTCTCAGTAAAACCAGGCGAAATTATCTCTAGTGAACCATTCTGCCGTTCCACAAGGAAACAACCTCGGATAACTAACGTTTTGCTTATTTTTGAACGACGGTTGTACTGTACTTTCACGAGGATTGTTGATTGCTGATAGATTGCTGATGATCTGAAAATATTTTTACTGGTCCAATCTCTTGAAGATTGCCGTGAGCTACAAAAGCCAATCGAGATTTTTGCGGACTGCACAAGTGTTCCGTTATCTCGTTCAGTAGAAAGAAAGAATCTATTACATGGAACTACCGCATCAGCAACGAAGTACTGGAAAGAGTATGTATAGTTAAAGACTTAGGCCTCTGGTCTCGGGAACCCTACTCATATTTTATATCAAAAACCAATCAAAATTTGGATTTTATATTTGAGATTTTTAAGGAATTTAAAGATTCATATGACTTACGTGCTCTGTACTTTTCTATTGTGCGTTCAGTTTGTGAAATTTGGAGCCCTTTTATTGGAATTTGGTCCTCCAGGTTAAAAGCAATTCAATCCAAATTTTTACAATTTGTTTAGAGATTCACACGCTGGCAAAATTTTTAGTGCGTCCGCCGTATCAAGAACGGTACAACCTGCTAAACATTGCAACTCGCGACAAGTTAGGAGAAAAATTGAAAGGATTCTGTATGTCAGGAAAGCTTTAGTGGGCGAATTGAACTCTCCAAACATCGTCGTTCAAATTAATTTGAATGCCACTCCACGTGCCCTTCGAGAGGTGGAATTTCTATTTGTTTATTTGCTTATTTGTATAGAAATATCAACAGGCCTACTGGTCCTACTGATACACTTAAACTAGAATCTACGTGCTAGTGCCAGGAAACGAGTTTTCAGTACCTCACGGCTGACGTTTAAGTCAAAGCTATGTATAAACCGATTGAAATGGCGTTGCAGACCGATGATTGTGCTAAATGTGCTATAGTTGGTTCGCCGATGCGGTACACGCAGAAATGGACCGTTGCGTAGAACACGACTTTGGGCGTATATGTTGAGGTTCGCGAGTAGACATGGGCAATCCACTCTCGAGGTCAGCATGTCGGCGACAGCCATTTCTCTGATGACGTCGCGACGAGTGTTCAACGGGTCAAGATCGCTGAGTCTGCAGCGTTGTTCATAGCAGGGCAGCTGAAAGGGGTCGTTCCAGGGCAATCTTCGAAGTGCAAAACGTATGAATCGGCGCTGCACTGACTCGATTCGGTCAACTCCGTTTTGGTAGTAAGGAGAAGGACCCCACACAGGAGCGCAGTACTCAAGGTTGGATCAGACAAGAGCACAGTAGAGAGCTTTGAGGCAGTGAAGTTCTTGGCGATCCGCTTGATAAATCCCAGATTCCTGCAGGCCTTATCGACAATATATGTGATGTGCTGTCTGCTGTTTGAAGTCAAGCTTGGAGTCAAGCAGTATTCCCAAGTCCTTGACACAGTTTTCGCGGGGTAAAGACACGTCTGATAGCATGTAGTCGAAAACGAGAGGGTTCAATTTTCTTGAGAATGTAATTATTTCTGCGACCGGTCGTCAAAACTTTTTATCGCGTCGGACGTAAGGGCATGAAGCCGTGCTGATCGTCTACGACATATTGCCTTTTTATGAACAGGAAACATGTATGCCGATTTCCATATTGTTGGGAAGACACCTCTACTGATTGATAAACTGAACAGGTGACTCATCGGAGCAGCCAAGGCGTTGATACACTGTTCCAGCAGAAGAGACGGAATACCATCCGGTCCAGAAAAACAAGAGGATTTTAGCTTCGCGGCGGCTGATATGACCATCGCGTCGTCGATGGAAAGGTGAGTTAAACAATTGCTAAGTACGGGGACGCACTGGATGGCTGCGGAAATTTCTTCTCTTGTCAATGTTTCGTCAATAAATACACTGGAGAATTTCCGCGCGAATAGTTGGGAAATCTGTTCTGTGTTACTGGCAGTTTCACTACCCAGGAACATTACCGAAGGAAGCCCGTTGTCCTTCCGCTGGTCGTTGACGTGCTTCCAAAAGGATTTGGGATTCCTTTTCAGTCTACGTTCGATGCTGCTCAGGTAGTTTCGGAAACAGGAGCGACTCAATCGTTTGTAACACGTGTTGATCGACAAGTAGTGGTTACGGAGTGGCAACGTTCGATATTTTGAAAGTTTCTTGAGAGCGGTCTTTCTCTCGAGTTTCAGACGTCGTAACATAGCGTTTATCCAGGGTATCTGCTTCAGAGCGGGCATGGTTCTTTTTGAGACATGTCGATCGATAGCGTAGTTCAGGATATTGGAGAATGTCATTGCGGCAGAACTAACATCATCCTTGTCCAAAACTGCATCCCAATTGATGCTAGGCAGGGTTCTTTGGATTTCCCTGAAGTCCGCACGTGCGAAATCGTAGTAAACGATCGGTGGTGCACTAGTCACGTCAAGACGTATTTGTCGACGGATAGTAACCAGCAAGGGTGGATGATGTAGAACGTCCTTAACAAGCAGGGAAGGAGCCATCGCTATTTCGGGAGCCTGAACTTGCACACTAGCAAAGCATAAATCGAGAAAGCGACCGTTTTCGTTAGCAATGTTGTTGACTTGTTGCATGGTGGCAGTGCTGTAGCAGTCGAGTAACTCGTTAGTGAGTGGAGATAGAGAGGACGAGCTAGAGTCAACGTACATGAAACCATTGCCTCGTCCGTGCCACTTTAACCCAGGCAGGTTGAAATCGCCCATAACGATTATCTCGTCAACTGGAGACGCCATTGAAGCTATTGCAGTAACTGAATTTATATGAGCATTCAAGATAACGGGGTCACGGATGCGATCAGGAAGCAGATACAGTGCACACAAGAACAGCCTCCGGTCTGCAAGCTGCACCGTCACCCATACTTGCTCGACGGGTAGCCAATTGTCATTTTCGACGATAGACGCTTTGAACTGATGATGGACTGCTATCGAGACGCCACCTCCTGTACTTTTGCGACTATTGTGTATGCTGCGGTCGCAGCGAAGCACCTCATAATTAGGCCCAAATATCTGCCGAGAGCACGTACGATTGTCAAGCCAGGTTTCGGTGAATACGATAATCTCGTACGGACTGTCGATGCAGGCGAGTAGATAGGGGTTGCAGCATTGATCTTGTCGGCGAGTTTTGCAACCTGATGGTTATTCCTGACAATTTCGTCTTTGAGTTCAGAGATTCCATTTATTTGGCCCTCGATGACGGTAGAGATGACATTTCTGAGAGACGAAACCACACTTTTGAAGCGCGCAAACTTCATTAGTTTTACGCACTCGTCACACATCCAGAATAGGTCGAAGTTTTCGTGAAGAATCTTCCAGAATGGGCCGTTGAAACCAGCGCACCGGACATGGCAGGCTTGGTCGCAAAAACCAATACATGTAATATGATCCTCTGCTTTTTTCAGCGTTTTAGCACAGCGGTCACAAGCGGAACAGTTGGTCATATTGACTCGAAAAATTTCAATTCTTGTTAGAATGTACGGTATTCGACCGCCAATATGGACGCCCTTTGGATCACGCTGACAGCAGGTACACGCAACGTGCAGATTTATTTCCGTGTAGCACTGGCACTGGCTTCGTATAAGATGTAAACAAAACAATCGAACAAGATCACCTAAAAGCTCGTAGTTACTTCGATTGTGTTCGATTATTAAAATTACTATTGAAAAACGCCACAGGCAATCTTCGTTAGCACTCTTCACAAAGAAAAAACAATAAAACGAACGAAAAACTAGTAAAATAATATCGAAAACTTAGCGGGTGGCTAAAACATAGCTATCAACGTTCAATACACTGAACCGAAACTCCCGAAAACGCCCGGACTTCCGACGAACTGGGTACGGCCAAAATTAGCGAAATAGAGCTATGTTTCGCTAATTCAATCGTGTGTACAGCCTTTTTGATTTTAATTGTTTTAGATGCCGCTTGCAAAGATTAAATATACTTAGTTAGCTGTAATATAATGTTTTATTCATGTAGACGCTGTGGTCAGATGAATTAATGTAAATACATTAAATTAAATTAAATTATTTATGATTTTGTTCATAACTCCTTAGTAATATCAAATTCTTATCCCAATCGATATGAAGAAGTTTTAGGATATCTCAATGAAAATTAACGATATTCAAGTAACTGAAGTTTTTGGAGCGTCTTAGTAGAATACGAAACCTAAAAATAAAAATAAGAAAACTTATCCAATTTAATTCTACTATGTGTATTTTATTCAATGACAATTTTCATTTTTATTTTTAGGTTTTAGATATTCAAGTACATATTTCAATTACAACTCTTGATTATCAGAGATCCCCGTACTCCCCCTATTCTTATTCAAAATAAAAGTTTTTCTAAACAACGCAACCATCACATTCCGTAATTTCGGAACAAATTTTACTTGAAATAATTGGTTCAAAAGATTGTATTGTTTTACCAAATGGCATCCACCTGTCGTGAAATCAATTATTTAATTTAATAGCTCAATGAACATTTTTTGCTCCAATTAGCATTGTTGCTATAAAACCAAATTCATTGAGATTTCAAAACACTTTTTTCAAATATATGTAGATGAACTCAGCATAATTGGGATCCCTAACTGCCTGGTTTTTATATGGACGATGGCGATTCATATTTGGAAGATTAAATCAAGAAACTAGTGAATAACTTTGTATTTAAGATGTGTGCTGGTAATAAAAAATTTTGATTTTTATTTACCTTCAATATTTATTCATTTGATTTTCTTTTGTATGGATTTTCCTATATATTTCACTATGGATGACACTTAGTATCCTATCATAGTATCACCTGCTGGATTGCACAACACAATCGATCACTCCCGACTTTCAAAAGTTCGGCAGGGATGCCATCCATTCTAGTTGGTTTGCCGTTTTTCAGCAATCCTTATATTCCCCTCAAACTCTATTGTTAAATTTTCAGGACCCAGATAAATGTCACGTAACAGAAAATTCAAGTACCGCGAGTAGAAAATTGTTTTTTGACGTAGGACTACGTCTTACTTTAATAGGGTGGCACGTTGGAGAAGCAAAAATGACCGCGACACGACAAAGTGATAGATTTTGAACGATTGTAGCTCAGCCAATTCTAAATATATTTTTATGGTTTGCATACCATTCGAATCACAAAATATCAGCCTTTTGTATAGTTTTTATTAGAAGATTGTATTTTGTATGTAACTTCTGGAATTTCCACGTAAAGTTGAACAATTTTTCCAAATTCCCTACAGTATTCGTTCAATAGTCGCCATAGTTACCATATGAAATTGTTATTAATAACATACAATCAATTTAAGTGAGAAGTGAGTGATTTTGTGCATCTGATTCTACAATGTCTGAATTGCTTCAAGCAAAATATATGCGCAAATACCGCAAGCGAGTCCGTGAGTAGGCATTATTAACTGGACCAGCAAGAGGCCAGCGTTGACGGTGGCAGAGCACTGTAAATTCTACCATTTGAGAAGAAAAGGAAATCGTAGGCAAAGGAACTGCATCGCCGAGAATCCAGGAATTAAGGACGGAACTTAGGCGCCTGGAAAACCACAAATTGGTTACTTTAGGTACTGAACTTCTAGAATTTATAACGTCTAACGTAAGCCATTTTGCTGTACTGCTGAGCCTGAATGTACATAGTCTAAACGCACGCACATTCAGCAGATATTTCAACCGATGCGGTTCTCAGACAGGCAGATATCCTTGCGCTCAGCGAAAAATGAATGGACAATAATGAAGTTATTTCCATATCGACATTAGTGTCAGGAGCTTTTCTGTACCAACCGGTAAGGAGATGACACCATGTACCTGATTTTAACGGCTAGTAAGTTTCTGATTTGCAAATCAATTTTTTAAATAATTGTTACTCTGTAGTGTTAATTCACCACTATCTTAACCAGAGACAATGTGATTTCTTCCCTTGAACCCTTTAAACAATCCAGTTGAAATATTCGGACAAGCGACATCAACTCGATAATGTTGCCACTGGAAATCAGATGTAAGAAAAAGAATGTCATTTATGATTATACCATACATTACTTTAATTCACAGTGTCAAACAGAAAATTTAAATTATCAGCATTATCATGATGTCTGATTTCGACCTCACGCTGCTCTAAATAACGGTTTAGCATGTGCCAGATTGCTTATAATTTACACGATGCGAAGTTCTGCAATATGTAATGTAATGTAATGCTTTTGTAATGCTAACACTATGCTTTTTCTCTACAGCACAAAGTAGCCAATCCAATCGTGTCAGTAAATTTTAAACTTTCAAAATGGTTCTTTTCAAAACCATCAGAACTGTGAAGAGTATTATGATTTCCATTAGCAATCAATTTTCTCATAAGTGTTTTTAGTATGGTGTGTCTAGATTGGCAACTAGTGGCATGCAATTGTTCCTAACAGTTGCTGATGTTTCCAAGTAACTATGGCGACGCACCACAAATGCGCAGGTGGCGACAGAACCAACATTGAGCATGAACTAGCAACATATCGCATTCCCAACGTAGCCAAAATTGTCCATTCTAAACGCACCTTTACATTACCTTTGCGTAGTCCTACGTTGAATATGCGGTCGTGTCTTATACACAACTCCTCTGATTTTTTGGCTAATTTGAGTTTAAAGGTCCCAAAAGCATACGAACATGTTGTACAATTCAGAATTAGCACTAGCAGATATCCGCTCGTGTGGTTACTGAATTGTTGAATTACAGCCAAAGTCCACAGTGTGTGATGTCCTCAAACGATTTGGAAAACGTCTGACCATTGATAAGAAATCCAGAAGTGGTACCGTGAAAGCACCTAATTCCGATCACCTAAGGCATGATTCAGCTTTGAGTTCTCACTAAAAAATAAAGCTTTGACATTTATTTACCTGGTATATGTCTTTAGCAAGTACTTTTAATTATGTTCCATGCAAAAATATTAAAATGCCTAAATTATTTTCCAAGTTATAAAAAATGCATCAAAGTATGATGAATCAGTGCACCTAATTCCGATCATCAACTTTAAGGGGTGATTCTAATTCCGATCACGTCATGATGAACTGTTAAAGTATAGAACTATTGTCAACTTGTACCGAATGGATCTGAAATGTTTTGAGTTTATATAGTCTGACGACAATCCCCCTACCAGTCATCTTCTGCTTGCGTTAATGATCATTATTAACATTAGATTAATATTCATAAAATTTGTATACTCGAGAGCGCGACAAGCGAATTATGAAACTTTCTTCTTCTTTTTCTTCGTTCAACTGTTGCAATTACAATAAAATTGGGCCACATTCGACGTTTTTATAAAGTTTTATTCATTAATAATAGTAAAAATCAAATCAGAAAGGTTGTGTTCCAGACATGACCGCGTAGTTGGTGTAGAACTACGTTAGGCTGGTTTTCGCGAAGAAACCTCGAATATTAAAGAAAAAAATTTACACCATATTGGTATATGTGTAGCATAAAATAGCGTAAATTGAGAAAAACAAACAGTTATTTTGTGACATCATTTTTACCAGTGCCAAAATCGCAGTATTTGAGTATAGAAATCTGCCTTACGCATCGAGCTATTAACAAAATTGTAGGAGAAAACTTAGGTCCTCAAAATAAATATTATTGTTAGAATAAGAGAACAGGCATTATAAATAAGATAGCCCATAACTGCACTGTCGCCGTCGCTTGTAGCGTTAGAAAAGCAAAAAGTCTGAGCCTCTCAGATGGCCTCGTGGTACGGCACTGGTCTAATAAGCCAGACGTCACACGTTTGAATCTCGACTGAAAGAGGCTGTAAGAGTCAAAGGATTTGTAGCACTAGGCCTACAATTGTCCCGTACTCTTACAGCTGACTGCCAAGACTGTGCTGTGCTTTGTAGTAAGCAAAAAAACACGCAAGTTTATTTTGCTCCTTTGTCTTCAAACAGGAGCAGCCACAAGCTTGGTGTGTGTAATGGTTGTCCATGCCTGGGAAGCAAGACTGTCATACAGAAAATGTATGAAAAAATTTTAGCTTGAAAGTTTTCCTTAATTTTCACTATTCAACGATTGGCAATCTTTTCAAGAAAATCATACAATTGCTGCATCATTTATGATCAAAATCCGTTTTAAATTGAAAGAGCTAATAACGTTCAAAATCTTTCATTCTTTCGTGACGCTGCGCTGGCTTGATTCCAAATTTCGGATTGACACTCTACCGTAAGACGTAGTTCTACGTCAAAACATTTCATTTTTTCCTGCCATATTATCATGTTGCGAATAATCCTTAAAATCCAAATAGCAACTTCGTTAGCATGCATTTCGCGAGTTTATAACTTTGCTATAGTGATCGGAATTAAAAGCAGGAAAAAATGTTATGTTCATCATTCCGATCAATTACTTTAATGGAATAAATTCCGCAAATTCAGCATATTTTCAGCCAAATTTGATATAGAACGGTTATATATGCTTGTATCTACATGTTATCATAGAATACCGAAAAAGATAATATGTTTCCACGTTGCTATGATCTTAGCAAATTTGATCGTTCGCTTATCACTTCGGCTAAGAAAATACTTTTTGATGATATTTTTTGCTACTGCCTGTCGAATTTAATTTATTGTGAAGTGCATGGGACCCCAAAGGCAGTCATTTTTCAAGAACTGACACATAAACACATAACACAATAACTGAGCATGCTCATTTACTACAGATTTTGGCTTAATTTTCTAAAAATTGACTATTTAGGTTGAGTGATCGGAATTAGGAGCTGATCGCAATTATGTGCGGCCACGGTAGCAAAGAAAAAAAAAGACAGTTAATCGTAAAACTCATTCGAAAGTAGTGGCTCTTTGTAAATGAAACCCCAAGCTGTTATCGAGATTAGCGGCGAAAGTGCAGAAGTTTCACGATTCTTCATTCAGAAAGCAAAAAAAAGGAAGAAGCTTCAAGACACAAGTTGTAACGGATCATAACGCGAAGCAGAATCTGAAGGTAAAGAAACAGTCAACGAAAGCTCTGAGAAATTGCTGATGGAGTACAATATACCTACGTCGCCGTAGATAAGGAAACGTACGGCAAGTTCGTTTTCAAATAAATCCTTAGCTTCGTTTAATCTTCCCGATGCTCCGAAAGACTTCAAAATAATATGTTTAAGTTTCCCGCACAATCTGCAGCTACGGACTGGAATATGACGTTTTCGTAACTTCTAGGATTATGAATGAGGAAATTTTTCACAAGGAGAAAAGGTGGCTACCTTTTTCTGGGCCAGCAGGAGCTTGATTGCCGTGTCCTAGCCCGATTTGGTAGAGCTATTCAACTATTCAAATTCAATCAAACTATAGCCAATTGAGGAACACTGGACGATTGTGAATTCCAAACTGAAGAAATAGAGGGAAACTATGGAGCGGAAACAGTTGGTTCTAAGCATACGCGGTTCAGCTGGCTGTAGAAACTATCTTTCTCCCGCAGGTCGGCAGTATGTGTTATCTCATAGCACTGGATTAGGTTTCTAACCCGTGCCTATTTCGAATTCCTGCACTTCTTTGTGCAGAATATCGATTGTTGTGCGAGGAATGAACCACAGAAGCTCTTAAAGTCAATTCAACATCTACGAATCGATTAAAGTTACACATCTCTTCACGGGTTTGATTCCCGTCACCGTGTTAGAAACTTAACGGAATATTATCCCGGTGTGACACGCAACAGGCGATCTGCCATTCCATGGTGGAATGAAAAGAGCACCAATGTCTACGTGGAAAAGTGCCTCTTTCGAAGTAAAGAAAAGTTCAAATTCTTTGAGCTACACACGGCGCTTGAAACTAGGTTTAAAAACTTGAACCAAGTAAAGAAAAACCGAAGCACAGCGCAAAATTCTGGTCATGATTTTCACTGTTGTTCGACACAATTAATTTTCTTTTCTCGTGCTCCATCTGCTGAGATTTATGAACTTGTTTGTGCACCTGATGGGATTTTTGGCACTGAAAGAGGTGATCTATAACAGACGCAAAACTATCAAAAATCGATTAATTCGACAACCCAATGATAAATCGAACTCGATCACATCGCACGTGTCCGGTCCGGACAACCTTGGACTTTCTCCCCGCACGGAATCAGCTACCAGAGCGATTTTTTTTTCGATGAAAAGTATTATTAACTTATTTCAAGACATTGGACAGCTCTTTTTTCAAGCCCTCGTCGGTTCATTGACTTTCGACAAAATTTCCTGAACTTCTTACTCTTTTCATCCTTTGGCCGTTACTGTCGTTATTGGTCCATGTTTCACAACCATTCAACTTGGCCACAACGTGCACAACGATGATTGAAATCTAAGCTTTCAGCTGATTATCACATTTGCTTGCAGATGACTAGCTTCCGCAACGAGACAGAGAGAAGTGTCGTCATACTACTGTTCGATCGAACCGAGGTTCATTTACATAAAAAATATCACGTTTACTGTCGCAAAACCGTCTTTTTTTGTGCTTCACTTTCTGTGCCCGCCTGTCGAGTGCGCGTCCTCTCGGCTATCAGCCGAAAATATTTGCCATCGGTAGCACAATTGTGAAGG
Source organism: Sabethes cyaneus (assembly GCF_943734655.1). Lineage (NCBI taxonomy): Eukaryota > Metazoa > Arthropoda > Insecta > Diptera > Culicidae > Sabethes > Sabethes cyaneus. Next base: position 33,061,016 of record NC_071354.1, on the reverse strand, counting down.
AAAACAACGCGCCGCGCCGAAAACGAAACCGGCTGATCGCGCCCTGGCCATCACCACAGCAGCAGCAGAATGTGTATGTTTATGTTGATGCTAGTTTTATCGTTCGTTCCATCTGTCTCGTTCCTCTGTGGGGTCTCCGTCTTTTTGGCGCTGCTACGCATGTAAAAAAGAAAGCACAGACCGGAGCAAAATGCCCTCTCGGATCGGATATTTGCTTATCTGCCGCCGTCTGCTCTTGGCTCGAATACTGTTATTGACTGAAAATGATGACATTTTGCCGTATCTGGATTATGAATTTAGGTAATTTTGGTGCAATTTTTAAGGCCAGTCTTTGGGCGGACTTAGAGGAGTATGACAATCCTCTCTCCTCCACCATGTTCATATAATTTGGAGGTGGTCGATCTCGGTAGAATTTTACGACTAACTCGACTTAAATTAAATCGATTTGCTGAAAGGCTCAACGTTTACCTCATCTTCCAAAGCAGTTCCACTCTACTAAACGATGGTTGTTTGCATTTCATCCGAGAGCTAAAAAATTCTTAACTTCTTAACGGTTTTAATAATAAGTGACCAGCAAAAACAACCATAACAAATTGAGTTGGCAATTTGTCCCGAGGAATAAGGCATCTGTTTTTAACTTTTTGTGTTTTTTCTTTTTATTTGAGAGAGTGAAAGTCAATTTTGTTTTGCAATATTCAACGATGACCTGAACGCTGAACATCCAAATGTCAAGCTGATGCAAGTTGAACAAAAAAAAAGGCAAAACTGTGACATCGATTAAATGTTAAACTCGCGGCACACACATGCTTTGGCAATGTGCATTTCGATATGCAAACCATCTAGGACAAAAGGTGCGGCTGATTCAGGAGTCAGCGGTTTTAGCATCGACATCGAATTAACGGTTGGTTATGCGGTGTAAGTGACAGGTGACGGCAGATTACCAGCAACCGCATTATGATGAAGACTTTCCTACTCTTGCGGTGGTCATCTGGTCGTCTTCGCCAGGAATGGAGGGGCGGGTGTCACACGAAAGGAACGGAAGCTGGACAGGTGATACCCGGCAGTGCCGTGCCGTGCCGAGAGAAGAACAGAAAAGGACTTTGCAAGGCTGCGGGCTAAGACAAGCAACAGTTAGGCCGGCCTAAATGAATAATTAATGTTTCGAGTAAGCGTCGATCGAAACACCGAAACTAATGCTGGTAGGAAAACAGCTCGTGATAGAGGGGGAAAAAACAAGGTCATATGAAATGTTGGTGTCGTGCACCGGCAGAACCCCTAAGGTTCTGGTTTTCTGGCGTTCTTTTATTCAACGAAAAAAAAAATTGTCTTTCGTGCGGGATCATTTAATATTACAATTACCCCTTTTAGTTTTGTGTACAATCGCTTTCTTTGCTCATCAATTTTGCAATAATCATGCAGACATAGCATGCAAAGAGGCACCAAATTGTTCGATGAACTCACGAAACAACAAAAAAAACGCATTATATTTATCCTCGATAAGTAAAATATTTATTGGCCACGAGCTGAGCTCCGTTATGACCAGGCTGATTGCCAGGCAACTAACCCAAACAGTCGTCAGAACGCGATGATTGGTGGGTAGCTTCCTGAGATGTATTTCAAAGCAAGGCAACTGCCTACGGCAGTCTGGCATGGCAAAGCCACCGTCCGTCGGTCGTAGGATAGGAGAATATACGCTACACGCAACCAGTGCGTACCACTGCAAGTTGTAGGTCGTATTCGGTGGAGGTGTTAGCTTTCTCGCACGAAAAGCTTTCCACGGTAAATTATGTATGTTAACCGGAGTGGTTGGAGAATTCACGAAAAAATGAATATTTGAGTGAATATTCATCCCTTCTGCAAATAAACTATTCACATCCTCTACCGATAATGCATCCGTCGGCTTTTGATTGCATCATAAACGAAGTTGATGCTGAATGTTTGTTTATAAAGGTTGAACACGAAAAAAGGCGGACACAAAAACTATGCGTGAATATATTACTGCGTTTATTGTTGTCATGGGCTTTGCTTCAATCTTACAGTCTGTCCTTCGCTCAAACTTTTCCCTGAACAGATCCTATCATCCTTGACACCAACAGTTTTCGTTCCGCAGTTTTACCATAGTTTTTCAGTTTGGCATTCACAATTGACCAGTACTGATCGGTCTAAAATTTTCAGAAAAAAAACAAGTATACAAAGTTTGGCGAAAATCGGAGTACTTTTGATCACGGAATTACTAAGTGGGTACACCTGTACCCGGTTGATCAGATTGCGTTGAATTTTTGGTTGATCAATTAAGGGTTTTTTGACGTAGGACTACATCTTACGGCAAGTTTTGAGATAGGGTGTCATTCCAAAAAAATCGAAAAATGCGAGCGTCACGAAAAATGATTGGTTTTGAGCGCTAATAGCTCAGCGGTTTTTCGATCGATTTTCAATATTCTTACACCAATCGACACCAAGTCTTGGTACAATTAAGGAATCACCGAGAAAGTTGATGGAAAGTTCCATTTAATTTTACTATAAAAAGGTTACAAGAGAATTAAAGGGAATCCTACCCTTTCTCGTTGATTGCTAATTGGCTTGAAAATTTCTTATTGGGATGTACCACCAACGGCAATACGGGATGTGACGCAGTCGTGCACGTCTGCAATTCCCGGTCGGTCGTATTCATCGGTTGCTGAGGAAAAGAAAGTATGCTGAGCGTGTGTTGGAGCTGGAGCACTCGTTTCGCTGCCGTGATGGAATATCTGGCTGCCGAACTTCTGGAATTGGCAGGAAATATGCTACTCGCGACAACGAAACGACCAGAAGCATCCCACGTCACTTGCAGCTGGCCACTTGGAGTGGTATTTCATCGTGATTCAGGACCATACACGAACGGCTTCGTTGATCGCATAGCTGCTGAGGTTTTCCGGATGGTCCGTTGCTATAAACCGTGCCAGGTTAGCGGTTATCGGTACTCCAATTTACCGAACAGTGAATTACGTTAAGTGCGTTAATGCAAGTTTATTGCAAGCTGGAGTTATGGTAAGCAAACAATCGGTCCTTTAAGGGCCACACAACGATTGAAGAGTTTATTATATTTTCTTGCCCAGTTAATACCAAAATAACACAGGCAACGAGCGAAAAGTTGAATTTTTCGCCATTGCGGACGACCAACAAATAACTGAAATAAGTTTTCTGGTCACGGGCGACATTTTCTGCGAGCTCCAAAACGTCTGCAGGTTGTAAATGCTTTATCAGTGTTCTTTTGTAAGCCGCAGAAAAGTTGCGTAAAATATTCAACTTTTTGAAAACTCGCGCGTACCGTCTACCGATTACCAGAGGAAAAGCACAATTCAACGTAGAAACAAATCATAAAAATTTTCTGTTTGGTTTTGTTACTGACTTGGTTTCGTTTTAATAAAATAGATTCAATCAATTCATGGATATAACTCCAAAATCGGTTGAGGATTGAATGTTTATTTGTTTATTTGTTTATTTTATTGTGAAATTCAACTGACACAGTTGTCTTATTGAATAATATAGTCATAGTCATGCTTATAAAAAACTACTATTACATATTTTCTGAGCAAACTTATGTGAAGGTTCGCCGAACTCAAAGTGGGTTTCAACTGCAGAGAAAGTTCGAATGCAGGCAGTTATTGGTTTGTTGCATAAAAAAGTTGTTCGATGAAAACTCGGCTGCAGTAGTCCGGTTGATCGGAGGGAGCATTGCGACGCACGGAAGCTCAAAGCAGATAGAGTTGTAAGTGAATCGATCTCGCCATTTAGGATCTTTGCTACACATACAGCTTGCTGAACCTTCCTACGCCGCTCGAGTGTTTGAAGACCCAGAAGACGACAACGTTCGGGATATGGTGGTAGATTTGCTGGATCACGCCAAGGTAAGTCTCGTAGCGCAAGCCGGACAAAACGTTTCTGCACCCGTTCCATACGCAGATTCCACGCCAGTTGATAAGGACACCAAACTATGCACGCATTTTCGATCAGTGGACGTACCAGGGAACAATATAGCGCCTTCAGACAGTGGGGATCACTGAAACCACGGGCAATCTTTGCGATGAAGCCAAGCTGTCGGGAAGCCTTCGATATTGCAGTGGTGCGATGTAAATTGAACGTCAGCTTGGCATCAAGCAGTACTCCGAGGTCATTGACTTGGTCGACTCTCGAAACTAGCTGTTCGTTTATTTGGTAGTTGAAGGAGATTGGACTAGCGATGCGATGGAAAGTCATTACTTGGCACTTCGGGATGCTGATGACCAGCCAGTTTTTCCTGCACCAGTCAGCGAACATATCCAAAAGCCCCTGAAGCCGCATACAATCATCTATAGAACGAACTGGTGAGTACAATTTCAAATCGTCAGCGTACATTAGCTTGCATCCAACTCCAAGCAGCGGGGCGATGTCGTTGATAAACAGTACAAACAGTAGGGGTCCCATGTTGCTGCCTTGGGGCACACCCGACAAATTAGTAAACCGGGAAGAGAAACAGGAGTTAAGCTGAACACGTAGAACTCTGCCGCATAAATAGGAACTGAGCCATTCGGTGAAATTCCGAGATGCGCCAAGCCGCGAGATTTTCTGCAGTAGTATTTTATGGTCAATACGATCGAACGCTGCTTTCAGATCAGTATAGATCACATCGATTTGCGCTTTTTGTTCCATGTGGGAAATACAGGTAGACGTAAAATCCATAAGGTTCGTGCTTACGGAACGACCAGGCGTAAATCCGTGTTGGTCGCTGGAAATATAACATTTTGTTCTAGCAACGATAAAACTACTCACTACAATTTCAAATAATTTCGACGCAGCAGAAAGATTCGTAATGCCCCGATAATTGCGAACATTCCGGCGATCGCCATTTTTAAAAACAGGAAACATGAGTGACTGCTTCCAGATCGTCGGAAAAATTCCATCCTCGAACGATTTGTTGAATATGTGACACAAAGGCTCCACTAATGCCATAGCACAACGGGCAAAGACTACCGCTGGGATACCGTCAGGTCCAGGTAAACACGAACGCTTCAGTTTTTTTGCAGCTGACAGTATCATATCGGGAGTTATTTCAAACGTACTTATATCCACTAAGTTAACAGGAACATCAGCAGCAGCGATAGTTGCCTCAGAATCAGAAGCCGATTGTTCAGCGAAAACGGAAACGAAAAATTTCGCGAACAACTCACATGATTCTATAGTGGTTTTAGCTTCGGTTTCGTCGAGATAAACATTAGAAGGAATGGCGGAATGTTTACGTTTTGATTTAACAATGTATACAATGTTACTACTTTGATAAACGTTTTTTTTTTGTTTATAGGAGACTAGACCACTGCGACCAGCATTTAGATCTATTGATAAACGTTACGTACGTAGCTTGTATACACGAAGAATCGTATTATTACATACATTGATACATCCTACTATCGTTACAAAGAGACTTACGTGGTCCTACGTCACCTATGCGGTCGTGTCTTATGGACAACCCCTCTGATTTTTCGTATGCCAGAAGGGCATTGGGTTAAAAGGCCACTGCGACAGTCTTAATGATCGTCTTTTGCGGCAGGATCAATTTGTAACCCTTAATTGATCTATTAAGGGTTACAAATTTTTTTTAACCTTCTATTTTTTTTAACCTTTAATATGCAGCGAAGAATGTCCCAATCCTAGTTCTTGTGCAAGATTTGGAGATATGGACATCAAGGCCCGCTGGACAGCTGTTAAAAAGAAAAAACTGTATCGCAAATGTCTCTCAAAGCATTTCGGAGCGTGCACGATGAGCGAAGCTTGCGGAAAAAATGGCTGCCCTTACATGCACCATAAATTGTTACACGACGATTCTAGATACCCGCGATATCTAAATCCTCAACCTTCAACGTCACAGGCAGACGTTGAGACCGGTTATGAAAGCTACAATGCTAGCGTAAGCAACGTTGGTGGAGTGCTGTTTAGATACATTCCAGTAGTGATTCACGGACGCGGGAGCTCTGTTCGTACATACGCCTTTTTGGATGATGGTTCTTCAGTGACGCTGATGGAACATGGCCTTCTGAGTTAGGTCTCAATGGAGAATCTTATCCACTGTGCTTAGGGTGGAAAGCCGATCATCAATGGCAAGAAGCAGAATCCGTGAAACTAGCATCTCTGGAATACATGACGCGGAATACATGAAAACGTATTGGATCCCAAAGGTGCATACAGTTGAAAGCCTCGCTTTACCTCGACAGACTCTCGAGATGGATGAATTAACACTTAAATATAATCATCTAATCATCTTGGGTATGAAATGGAGAGAGTTACCTGGAAGGAGCGTCAAACATAGCTCTGGCTCTCTCAAGCTCCCACCTGGCGCCTCCACGCAGATCTAAGTCAAATGATGACGGTCGATGGCCTTACCCGGAAATGCTTCACGTACTTACTGAAGCAGCTAAGCTAGGAGGTGCGAACTAGAGCGCCTGTTCTCCAGGTGAGGGGTGGCTCACACAGCGTCTGTCTCGTAACGGGCGGCTGAATATGAAATGCTGTATCCCGCAAGCTATACCTAAGATGGCAGACCCATCAGCGGGATGTAGGTATCGCGACCCCGGTGAGGTAGTATACCGAAAACTCAATTACCACGAACAACGAACAAAGAAATTCAGGACGGAACAATCGGTATAGGACACGGCAAGGGACAAGGAAACGATTAAGGGATAACGATTGGAAACTTGGTACCTGGAATGTCCGAACTCTCCATGAACCGGCACGGGCTGGCTTGCTTGCTCGAGAGCTGCATCAACTCGGAGTGGAGATCGCTGCTATTCAGGAAGTTCGGTGGCCAAATTCCGGAGAAAGGGAGTTCCGTGCAGTAGACCCTATTGCAGGCACTTCTTTTAAGTACCACATCTACTACAGTGGCGGTAAGAAAGCTGAACATGGAGTCGGTTTCGTACTGTTGGGAAAACAAAAGCAACGAGTTATCCGGTGGATGCCCGTAGATGACCGTATATGCGTGTTGAGGATTAAGGGCAAATTCTTCAACTATAGCCTAATCAACTTATACGCACCGACAAATGATAAATCCGATGATGCTAAAGACGAGTTTTACGACAAGCTTGAGAGGACCTATGGAGAGTGCCCAAAACACGACGTGAAAATCATCATCGGAGATGCAAACGCGCAGATCGGGAGGGAGGAATTCTTCCGTCCAGTTATTGGAAGACATAGCCTGCATCTGTCGACCAATGATAACGGTCTGAGGCTCATAAATTTTGCCGCGGCCAGAGGGATGGCCATCTGTAGCACCTACTTTCCACGTTTGAATATTCGGAAACAAACCTGGAGGCATCCAAATGGAGACTCTAGCTCTCAGATCGATCATGTCTTGATTGACGGTCGACACTTTTCGGATGTTATCGATGTACGGTCTTTTCGTGGACCAAATATCGACTCTGACCACTATCTCGTAGTGAGTAAGATTCGCGCAAGGCTGTCGAACACGGCGAAAGCTCGCACTGAAAGGACGCTGCGTTTCAACATCCAGCGGTTAACGGCAGACGGCGTTGCAGTGGAGTACGCCAAGAAGCTTGACCAACGAATCGCAGAACAGCAGGTAGAAGGAGAAGATATAAATGGGCTGTGGAAGAACATCCATGGTGCCATCGAAACAGCTGCGAGAAAGATGGTAGGCACGACGCGTGGAAGACAGCGTAACAGCTGGTTTGATGCCGAATGCCAGAGCGTGACAGACGAAAAGAACCAGGCCAGGAGTCGCATGCTCACTGCGGCAACGCGTCAAAACAGAGAGAGATACAGAGAGACTAGAGCAGCGAAAAAAAGAATCCATCGTCTACAGAAACGCGAGTACGAGGAGCACGTGCTCGCCGGCGCAGAGGAGCGATACACCAGCAACGACACACGGAGTTTCTATAAAACGGTGAGATGCAGGAATTTTGCCATGCCTGTGATGTGCAATGATAGTGCTGGCAACCTGCTTATCGACAAAACGGCGGTAGCAGCCAGGTGGAAGGAGCACTTTCAGACGCTGTTGAATGGAGAGGTAAATGCGGTGATCAGCAGGGACAGGATAGAAATTGTAAGCGATGGTCAAGCTGTGGAGTCACCAACACAGGAGGAGGTTAAGAAGGCAATCAGTGAGCTGAAAAACGGTAAGGCTGCTGGAAAGGACGGTATCCCGGCTGAACTTCTAAAAGCGGGGAGCGAGCGGCTGTACGAAGCAATCCATCGGATCATTGTCAGAATCTGGAAGGAAGAACAAATGCCGGAGGAGTGGTTGGATGGCCTCATTTGCCCAATTTTCAAAAAGGGACATCGAATGGTGTGTAAAAACTATCGAGGAATTACATTGCTCAATTCTGCCTACAAGGTGCTTTCCCGTATCCTGTTCTGCAGACTGAGACCGTTAGCGGAGTCCTTCGTCGGCGAGTACCAAGCTGGTTTTCGTGAGGGTCGCTCCACGACGGATCAGATGTTTACCCTGCGTCAGTTGCTAGACAAGTTCCGGGAGTACAACTTGCAGACACACCATCTGTTTGTAGACTTTTAAACGGCGTACGATTCAGTTAAACGGCAGATAATGCTAGAACATGGTTTTCCGACGAAACTAGTTACACTGATTCCTGCGACGCTGGACGGATCCAAATCATGCGTTAGAATAGCGGGTGAGACCTCAGCTGCTTTCCTGACGTTGGATGGACTGAAGCAAGGGGATGCACCCTCTAACATGCTATTCAACATTGCCTTGGAAGGTACATTACGAAGGGCAAACGTGGAAAGGAATGGAACTATTATCACGAAATGGGGGACCCTGTAGCTGCAAGGTTACCGAGTCTGCGTTGACAAGCGAGTGGTCGTGGGTTCGAATCTTATAGCGTTTTTGTTTTTGCTCAGGTCCCATCTAGGTCCGCCCTAGTTCCAACCGAATGGCTGTCAAAACGTTTGTTTTTTCACTCAGGTTGGACTTAGTTTCGCTCTAGGTTGAACTTTTTAGACGTCGGGTTCGCCCTGGGTTTTTCTACAGTTTCAACCCCGCTATTAGCAATAAACTGACAATCCGAAAACGTTTGTTTATTCTCCCGAAAATGTTTGTTTATTCAGTGGTCGGATTGAAACTAACCCAGGTTAAAAAACAAAAACGGTATTAGTAGAATCAGGCCATTCCAGGCTGTCGATTATCCAGCGAAAATAAAATTCTCTGACTTTCACACGAACACGAAGTTGTTCTTACGTTAAGCAAAAAAGTCAAGTTCTCTGACTTTTCCAGGTTTTTCCAGGTGTATTTCAAAAAATTCCAGACGCAAAATATCTCCGTAATTTCACTTATCAAAGTGTTTATTTGGCTTAATTGGTTGTTTACTCTTGAATCATCATTTCCTAATGAATTCAATTTTTCTTCTTAATTCAAATACATCTTTTTATGCAAAATTTCTATGTCCAAAATTAAAATTAATTCGAACTTAATTAACGCACATTGAAATTAAAGAATCAAGCTCAATAAAAATTGCAAGATGTCTTTTCGGAAAAAAAATGAAATTGTCTGCTGGTCAAAGGGTTGTGGGATGAGCCGTTTTGCCTGTTAGATCACATGTAATGAACGGGTATAAATCCGCTTCAAACATTTAGCTATGCAAAACAATAAACATAAAAATAGGTCTTTAGTTATTTTTGAGGCCAAATGACTCAACGAGCATTGCAGCATCTTGTATTATTTAGAACCTAACCTTCTGTTTTTATTCGACCTACTTGCAGTCAGCTTTTGATATTCGGGAAAACTTCGGGTTTGCGACTCTATCGACCCTCTGCTCGCAGTCAAATTTCGAAGATATGACTGATTTGTTCGACTAAATCATAATTTTTAAGCTGAGATGGTCTTTCATTCGAATACGCATTAAGCATAGGTTTTCACTAGTGATCGACATGAGAATAAAAATTGTAGTCCGGGTTCTGGCCCGTTCAGATTGAACATCGTAGTAAATTTTCAAAGTCTGATTCAGTTTGGTTCAGTTTGATTAGTCCTCGTTCCAGTTACAGTCCGATCTCGGACCGGAAGTCTGGAATTATCAAGAGGCGAAATTTGCTGGTATCGCCTTTTTATGCCACTTTCCGTTCAAAATAAGCAAATTTTCTATCCACAATTTTTGAATTTTTGAATATCCAATTAATATCGAAGAATCCAAAAGATATTGATAATTATCGATTCGGTTGTGAATACTTCCGTTTGAAACCAGAATCGATCAAATCGGTTCAACCGTTGCTGTGGTTTAAAGCAGGTCAGTCGCACATACATGAAATTCGAAATTTCGAAGCTTGGAAAGTTGTACGCAGCAAATTGGTTGCACGTGAGTAAAAATAGCGTATCGTATTCTATTTGATTTAAGCATACGCGAAGACCTTGAATGAAAAGGTGCCAGATATTTGAAGTAAATGTTATTCTTGCGAAATCCCTGACTTCAAATGAAATTCCCTGACTTTTCCAGGTTGAAACTGATTTCCCTGACATTTCCAGGTTTTCCCTGATTTTCCAGGTAATCGACACCCTGTGCTAGTTGCGAATCACTCCGGAATTAATACGCAGCTTTTTTTATTATCGCTTTTCTATATTTTAATCATAAAACAAACATTAGGGGCATTCGCGTAGCGCTGGCTATGTTGCGTAAACGGTATATTTCGTGTATATACTGCCGCAATTCGCGTTGCAGTTCCGGTTTCTATGGAGATGGAACTGTTATGCGAGTAGCGGTAGTATAAGTACGCAATACTCCGTATAGGCAACATAGCAAGCGCTACGTGAATACCCCTATTATTTAAATAACGGAATACGACGGTTTATTTTACCACCAAACTTGTCTCTGAATTTTAACTACGAACCGACAACTTTTCGTTCAATTTACCTATTGAACCAAATTCAAGAATAACCACCTTACTGCGATGCGCGCACAAGCCCACACCACACGCACCACAAGCAATATGCGTAAGTTGTTCAATGCTCAAGATGAATGAGATTTTGCGAATAATGCATGCCAACCGCGCTCTATTTTCAAATCCCTTCGTACCAACACATTGTTCCTGGTGCTAATCTCTAAAGCAACGTTCAAACGTCATGTTGAACGTGTTGCTTATTAACTTCGTAACTAAATAAAATGGAATCAAAGCGCAGGCCATAGGGATATGTGGTAGTAAGTTGTTCAATGCTGAAAATTAGCGAGTTAATGAGATAATAATGCGCCCGCGCTTTCGAGTAAAAGCTGTTTCACATTCTTCTTTTATCTCCTTCGTACCAACACATTGTTCCTGGTGCTAATTCAGTATCAAGAATCAACACCAGGAATAATATGTATGCTTGTGCATTGAGATCTCTAAAGCAGCGTTCAAACGTCGTGTTGAACGGTTTGCTCATCAGCTTCGTAACTAAGCTAAATTCGTATTGCATATGCGTCGGTGCAAACGAAATCATGAACGAGTGATGAAAACAATATGGTCGTGCTGAATTTTGTTGCCTGTCCTATGAACAGTGTAGCTGCATCATCACAAATCTGCAAAGCTTTAAAATGATGGCTTTCCCAAAACGTCAACTAAATGCATCACAATTACATCAAAACATACATATTTATTTTTCCCATCTTCCACTCACTATCTCTCATCTTCTAACTTTCCTGTCACCTAACAACTCGACTCTATTTTCTATCACTAAACATTTTCTTCTTCGGCGTCATGCCACTCTTCACACTTTCTTATGGACTATTCTTACTTGCTCTTCGCTCCACCATCTCTTATCTTCCGCCACGCCACGGCATATCAGGTATCAGTACTTGTGGCTTGAGCAGCACGTTACTCGCTGACGTATGCAATGGTCGTCACCATGCAACGTTGCCAAACCAAAATCTTCCACGAGTCGTTGGGCACCGATCGGCTGCTGGAGAAGTCCAATGTCGTCCCGGTCGAGTGCCGCACCGAATCAATATCGCACAGCGCTGTCACGACACAACCTTGCGTCGGTTATGTGCTGGTTGAAAAAATATCCGACCGATGATCTCGATCACGGCCACAGTCGAAAAGCAGGAACCGGAACGGAAGATCCCGACGTGCGATCTAAGGACGAGAAACAAAAACCCTCCTCGGAAGGTTTTTATCACTTTCTGGTCGTTCTCGTTTCTACGCCGCGATTTTAGCCAATGAACTCAAAATTATTCTCACAGTCGAACTCCGGTACGGATTTTTCCAGAACAAACGCACGTGTCGATCACACCAGCTCTTGGTGATTGCTCTCCGTGCCGGATCTTTTCCTGTTTGTCCCCACGTCTAGTTCTGAAGATCAGCAGATTGGCCGGCAACTTGCGTGCCCAGTGAACCCGTATGCGTACACGACACTTCCGTTTATTTTATCTGACGGCCTTCGTTGTATCCTAACCGGATGCTAGCAGGTTTTCGTTTCCTAGTGCTATGTGATTCGGCTTTTCTTTCTAGCTAGAACGAAATCAGGCTGGTAACGGCAATGCTGCTTTTAACGAAAACTGCTGCCACCGGTTAAGACTCGACGATGAGCTGGCACAGTGCACAGTCACGAGACGAAAAACGTTTTTGCTGGGATCTCCACTTTTATGTTCCTCTATCGCGTCGAAAACGGAAGACTGCATGACAGCTTCGCTTATAGGCGTCCAATTGCGTAATTTCAAGCGAGCGGCAACTGTCACTTGACTTTAAAGGAAGGTGTGCTTACACGTCTAACACTACTTAAGCTAATTTGAGAGTAATTAAGCTACGAATCATAACAAGTACATAATCCACAAATCGTTACAACAGGTTGAACATACGGACGAGTCGCCACTGCCGAGGATTACCCTGAAACTTTTTGACAATGCAGTTATTAAATGACCTCGAGCTGACCGACGACATTCTCTTGCTCTCCCAATGGCAATGTGATTTGCAGAGATTGCTACAACTTCAGGTCTTTGCGACCATAGTCAACGTAGCAAAGACCAAGTCAGTGGGAGTGAACAGTAACAATTCTTCCAATTTCACAGTAGAAGTTGAGGAGGTGGAAGATTTTGGTAGCCAGACAACCCCAGATGGTGGTACCAAGACCGAAATAAACAGACAAATCAGGATAACTAGCGGCGATTTTGTGGAATGTTTGTTGTTCAAATCAAATCACTTTACCAACTCAAACGCGGATTTTCAATTCTAACGTGAAATCCGGTCTATTGCCTGCGAGACGTGGTGCGTATCTATCAGCGTAGACAACTGAAGGTCTTCGTTAATCGTTGCCTGAAAACATTATTAGGGCTTGGTGGCCTAACACTCGATCGTCGATATCACCAGCGTCAGATAGAAACAGAGATTTGGAAACGTAGGTAGAGGTGGATCTGACATATTTTGAGAAGAGAATCAAACGAAATCTGCAGGAAACCTGGACTCAACTGTAATCCACAGGGAGAGCAGAAAAGGCAAACCTAGAGGTTAATTGTGGACACAGTTGGGAAAGCAGACTTTTTGGTTTTGTCGAATCAGCGGACATGGCCACTCAAGTAATTAAGCAATCAGCAAGCATCAAATTTTTTTCCTGATTTTGGGTAAAAATTCCTGGGTTTTTCCCAGTTTTTCCTGGTGAAAAAAATTTCTGGTCTTTTCCTGGTTGAGTTCCCACCCTGTATTATATTTTAGGATGTCCGTTGATCGAAGATGGCGCGAGTATCGAAAAGTTGAAAACTTTTGGGTACCGGTATTACCGGTACTGATGTTCCCAGTATCGAAATACCGGCTTTCGAAAAATACTGTCGGCACTCCTAACCCTATGCCGTGCAAATGGTCATAGATCGAGAACAAAAAGCAACCTGAATGGCGACGTTTTCGTTGAAATTGAGATTGGTTAAAATCTCTAGGCAGTAGGTGGCCAACAGCTACTAGCCACCGTCAATATTGAACCAGCAGCATCAATTGAAGAGGCTAAGAAACTGAAACGGTTGAATACAGACCACCTCCTCGCGTTTCGCCTGTCCATCCTGAATCGTGATCGTTACAATAAAAGCTGAATCCATTATCAAACGTCCGCGATTAGTAAAACTGAGAATACGGTCATATTTCTGCCTAAAATACAGCGTTTAGCTACAGCCCATCAAACTCGATCGGAGTCCTCTGACAGTCTGATAGTAGATGCGTTGCATTTTTCGGTATCGTCGGATTGACATTATTTTTTATTTCGATTTTAAAATATTTATATTTCTTTGCTTCTTTATTGAAATCTAAAGTAAGAATTCCTTTCCACTGTACTCGGTCCTGAGCTACCTGTCGCCAATTCGGTGACCGTCTCGACACACGCATACGTCAGTACTGGCCCAGTTGGCTTGAATCTGGTCGAGTCATCATCTAGCACTCCATCTAGGGTTCCTCTATTCCTGGTGCCGGTGGAGTTCTTGAAGAGAACGGATTGCTCCGCACAGTCGTCCGGCATTCTTGCGACGTGGCCGAGATGCTATTGCTGCCGAAAAGAGACTTCACCGTCGTAAGCAACTCCTGTTGGGTGCAACGTCAAGGAGAAACCCTGATTATCGGAGGAGGCTACGCGTTGGAAACAACATTCCGATATACTATCTAAAGGTGAGCAAGACACAGCTGTCAACAGAAACCGGGTAGCTGTGGATCTTGGAAACTGTACGCCGTCTTCAGTTAAACGAAATTTGAGCCAATTGTGGTAACAATCAACTAGGAGCTGCCAGTTTCAAAATCGACCAAAATAAGAGAAGAGGTAACGCGAGATGAGTTTTCTTTGTGACAATGCTCCATCACATACCCAAAACCGGTCTACCCGAGGCGGTGAAACTTTTTTGTTATCGGTATATTAGCTTTCTGGGAAAATGTCCAAACGTTAAAGTTTTTCTAACAGATGCTAAAAGCCCAGAGAATTTGCGTGATTAATTTTTTGTGTGGCTGATAAACATGGAATGTTTCCGGAACCCATACAACGACTTGGCGGAACAAAATGGACTATTCATATGCTAGCTCATATCTATCGCACCTTGGTGTCAAATCAATATGCAATTTTTTTTATGAGGTAGAGAGCCTCAATACTATTAATATTTAATAACTATATTGATAAGAATTAGTGATAATGATCCCCCCAGGATATTGACAACAGAGGGTAATCCCAAAATAGAAGTGGGCTTAGGAAATAATTCCGCACCCTATTTTATGATACAAAAACCATGTTTTTTCAACTCCATAAAACATATTACATTTTCTAATACGGTAAATTTTTATACTATTGTTTCTCATGCCACCCATTTAATTTTCGAGCGAAGGAATATTGAGTGAATTGTGAGATCATTGTCCTACCTTAACCCCACCGAACATAGCAGCAATCGTCACCGACCGTTAGTGGGTTTATTAGAGGCAACAAATTTTACATTCATCAAAAAGATATTGAAACTAGCTATAGATATAAGCTTCACTTACAAACCATTGAGGTCAGAATTTTTGATTTTTCAAATTCACCTTGAAAAAACCCACACGTTACCTTCCGTCCGGAAAAGGCCCACTCACCTTCCAAACTGCTCTGCTATTTTATTCCTCTTGATGGGCCGTCGAATCTTGCCACAATCGGCATTTCTCCTCTTCATTATCCGCGGCGTTGAGACAGCAGCTGCTTTCTCGCCGTGATTCCGTTTTTTCTTCTACCTTTTCTTTTTCTTCTTCTTGTTTTTCTTCAGCTATTCAGTTGTTCCAACCAAACACAACACACTTGGAGTGAATGAGAACGGCAGGCAGCGCAAACTACAGCTGCTGCGAAGAGACGAAACGAGTGCTCCCGACCCTTTCCTTCCGGAGGAAATGGAACACACTCACGTAAACACGCACACACACTCGCGCACGCAGGCCAAAGGGAAGTGCAAAATTATTTCCAAATTTGCAGGATATGCTGCGGTTTTGACAGCGCTGAAGACTCGAAATATTCGGTGGAATCTTGCTGAAACCAGCAGAGAAGGAAAACTATTTTTCCTTGTTTTCGCCTTCCGATTTTCGCGTGTTAAATTTAGAACGGCTCTTCTTGATGGTTGAGTTTTTCCTGTATTATTTGCTCTTCTTCGCAGCACCCACTCGTTTATTCCCCTCTGACAACAGCAGCAGGGTGACGAATAGAAAATTACTTCTTTTTTAGCCTCGTGAAAACACTCTCACTGACGACGGTGATGGTTTTCCTGGCACTTTTCTTCTTTTCCACTTCTGGATGATGGTTGACCAGTTGGCAGCAAAGCGATACCCTTCACCGGAGGGGGGGCTCACGAAAAAGCCTGAAATTCTCTCACTCCCGAATGGTTCGATCTGTTTCGGAGCGTTTAGAAAATACGGTAAGTAAAATCTTTCTTCGGGAAACGGAATATTTTCTCTTTCGATTCGAGGGAATCGATCAGCACTTAATATTAACAACAATCTCGGGCACCCGGGTGCAATTGTCAAGATTTTTCACACACTGCAATCTGCTTTTTTCGCACTCAAACATTCGTCGCTTCCATTCACATCACTCGGGGCAGCACATCTTGCCTCCTGCGCTAATTCCGCCTGCACTCGCACCGTTGGTCACACTCCGATACCGAGTTCGTCAAGAATTCACCCCGTATCAGCAGAATAATTTGTTTTCTTCCTTCGCGACACTTCGATGGCTGATGGTGATGTTCTCGTCTTTCCGTTCCGTCCAATTTATATCTTCAAATCTTCGACCGTCCGCGGCGAATCGCGTTTCGTCCGTGTGTCCGCTTTCTACCTTCTTCTTCAACTCAACTTGCGTGATGCGATGGTAATCTGAAATTTGATGGAAGCTGGCTCACGGTCTGTTGTATATGGAGAGGTCCGGCAAATGGTGCAATCTTTGCGGTAGTGTTAAACTAAAACTCATTCGTTATTTGCTTTTATGCCTCCTAAGTGAGGTATTTTTTCAAAGATGAGTTGGTAAAATACTTCATTATTAATAGAATAACGAGAATAACAATGAAATCCGTAAATATTTCGAAAATCTTGTTAAATTCCGGAATAAAATCTTCCACATTGCATAAAACATGATGACCTGACGTTAAACTAATCTTGATGGAAAGTTTCGCTGCGATGTTTCACTGCAGCTTTTTATCTGCGATGATGGAAGATGTTTTTGAAAGGTAAACGATATATTTCTGGCTTTTTTCTGGATAGATTACACGCTTAAAAAATTTAACTCAGAAATGAGTGAGTTTCAACTCAAAAATGAATAAAATCCGACTTACTTTTGCAAAAAGTGGGAACAGCCCAAAAATTTGAATAATTTGGCACCGGGTGCTAAATATATTTACTGGTATTGATGAATATATTACGGAAGTTTCCACTTTTTTCAATACAATCTTGAGCTTTGAAGTCCCATTGAGCTTGCTGACGTTTATCGTACGCACACATCGACGCGCGATTTGTTGTTGCTGTTGTTAGATTTTACATTGATTTTACACGTTTGTTTTTGTTTTCCCCCAGTTATACCCCGGTAAAAAAAGCATACGTTTGAGTGATAAACGATAAGTTTTTGTAGCCTTTTGCACTGGGCTTAGCAAGCTCTATAATAGTATGTGGCAAGAATTGTTATGATGAGGTGACACATTTAAAATAGTAAATGTATTTATCACATATTGAATATTTATACAGGAAGTGATTTACCCTGTGGGCTGACCCAAGGGGTCGGTCACTCGGCACAGCCGTTTTTATGTTAGGCGACTTGAAACGAACCGAACTGTGCCGTTGCTGTACCGAAAGTGCCGAACTGCAAGATTTGTTAAATTCGTTAAAATCTGATAGATCTGGCAACCATGCGAGATGATTTTGACAACTGGCAGTGCTCCCATTTCATATGTAAAATTGAACCGGAGGTGTGTAAAGCCCTATAAATGTTATTTTTATAAGGCTTTAGAGGTGTGCCGTTTGATATTTCTGCAGTGCCGGGGCACTATGTGCTGAGTGTCCGACCCCTTGGGGCTGACCTCATAATTGAGTTATATCAAAACATCCCATCAAGAAGACTGGCAACTCTGCCAATAGTTGAGCGACAGTAACAGCAATGATATCTTCCGAGTTAAAGTTGAACTTTCACATACTAATGTGTGTATATTAGAATATGGATGTACACAAACACGTATGCAATGCATAGCCACGCTCGCACACATCTTTTCCCACCAATACATGTACACACAGCTTCAACTTTTGTCGGGAGGGGTGCGCTGTTGCTTCTGTTGCTCGTCATTTGTATGGGCGCGAGGAAGAGATGCCAGTCTTCTTGATGGAATGGTTATATTTAATCATAATTTGTGTAAGTATTACTCACACGGAGAAAAATGTGGCTAGTTTAAAACAACCATAAATTTGGTTGAAGCCCAAACTAAATTTTTGATTACGTTAACATCGGAATTTGTTTAAATTAAATTCACTAATCTAGTTGAAAGAAACGACTTTTCCACATTATTTCAACTTTATTAACTCGCATTGTTTCAAATTAAGTATCAGTTGATCCAAACTAGAAGTTTGCTTTTTTCAACCATAATCTTGTTTATTTCAACCAAAATTTAGGTTGCAAAATACAGGTAATGTTACCTGAATTCAAATTGAGGTGTTAGTTTAAATCAACCTAAACCGTTGGCATAAATAAACTAAATTTATGGTTACGCAAATACCAACCTTAAAAATAGTTCAAAACTTGTTCTTAGTTTGCGTTTACAAATGCGGCTACCCAGGTAACCAATAAGCATTTCCAATGCGATTTAAATGCAAGCCAATAAGCATTTAAGTTGCTTTAAATGCTACTTAAATGCTATTTTGGCAAAATATGCGGCTACTTTACAGCTAGCCCTCTTATAGTGCTGACCCTCTTATAGTGCTGATATAGTGCTTATGCTTATTTGCAGCTAGTTAGCAACAAGAAGAATTTAAAAAGAATTGTGGATGCCAATTTACAACAGTTATGCAGTCAAAAAGCTGATAAACAACAACCTGCAGTATAAAACGCCAGGGTTGCTAATAAACGACTGATTTACTGCTTATTTTAATGCTTCTTCACGGAGCGAAAAAGCTCCAGTTTGTTTCAAACAAAATGATTGTTGCTTTAAGCCTCAATAAAATATTTTTATAACAACCTGAAAATATTGTTGTTTCAAAACGAGATTCTGAGTGAATCAAGAAAATAACAGTTTTGAATTAAATATAAAGTATTTTCAAATTTGAAGTTAAGATTGATATAACAATAAATATTTTCATTTCAATCATATATTTCAGTTTGAAACAAAACGAAATTTTTGTTTGTGCGTAAAACAACCATAAATATGGTTGAAACTACATTTTTATTCTCCGTGTTGGTTACCTGGGTAGTTTAAAACAACCAAAAATTTGGTTGGAGCCAAACTAAAGTTTAGATTACGTTAACATCGAAATTTGTTTGCATTAAATCCAGAAATCTAGTTGAAAGTAACGACTTTTACACATTATTTCAACTTGATTAACACGCATTGTTTCAAATTAAATATCAGTTGATCCAAACTAAAAGTTTATTTATTTTCAACCATAAACATGTTTATTCCAACCAGAATTTCAATTGCTATGATGTCATTATTTTTTGCCGTGTAGGTCGTCGCGTCGCTCGCTTTTTTGCGGTCTGTTCGTCGTCACAAGAGGAAAACTGAAACAATAAACCTCTTGTGGGAAATATGGTTTGTCCTGGGTCGTGTATGAATACGCGGAGGTAGGTTCCGAAATAAGTAACATTCATTAAAGATTATTCATTCCATTTTCTAACGTTTTCTTACATGATTTGCCATAGGACTTTTCGGTGTCATGCAGATGGATTTATATTCCGTCATGGAACGATATATCAATCACGTCTTCATCACTACTCCCCGCTGGAATCCTGGTGTTCCTGCGACTTTATCCTATATGCCGTCACCGATAAAAAACCCCAGCACTCCCTGTAGTCCGCATCCGGACTGGAGCTTCTACACCACTCCACAATCGGATTCTGGGAATCCGAACTGTAGCAAGTTGGTTTCATTGTACCGAATTGACGACGATAAATGCGATCCACTGTGGGTTCTGGACGTACTCTCAATGTGCTTGACCTTCGACCTCCACACCGACAAGGCGCTGTTGACGTACGTTCTGCTACCGGATCAAGTCAGGCAGGACTCGTTGGATATGAATCTGGTGGTGGACATCCAGGACGGTCAGTGTAACGATGCTTTTGCCTACGTGGCCGACGTTCTTTTCTGCATCATCGTTTTTAGTTTGTGTGAGTTCAAAAGCCAGAATATTATCAACTATTCATACAAATTCAAAATCCTTTCGTCAGCAATTGAACTATTTGGACTTGAACTTCCATTGATCGGATGGAATATTTCGAATTTCCCTTTCGCCAGTTCATCCTGATGGTAATCGAATGTTTTTTTTTATCATCCAATGTCTAGTTTTACGGCGTTCGAAGTCCCAGTGCCGGTACTAGAAAAAGAATCTTGCGAGGTTTTGGCCTGGTAAAACATTTAAACTGATCGGAAGCCGAGACAAGGGTGGTCATTCGTCTACTTTCGAGGTGGCAAAAACAACAATTCAGTTTCAGTTTATCTCTTTGGTCCAGCAGAACGGCGTTAATTGATGGGATCTGGCGAAATCGTAACAATCTGGCTGGTGAGAAGAACTCGTACAAGCTGGCGTACCCGAATGATTTCAAGGTGGACCGAAAGCCGAAGCAGTCGATTTGGGTCATCAGCGACAGTAGCTGACATAAATTTAAAACTAGTGATAATTTATAACTTTTTATTTTCATGAAATTGCCTCGTCTTCCGAAAATACAGTTATAAGATATTGCTGATGCAGTTGAACACCGTAGTAATCGACCTGCGATAATCGATTTTATTCTTGTTCTGTGTGTCGCAATTAAGTCGAAAGCGGTGAGCTGTAATCGCACAGTGATATAGCACACAACTTGCGACGTACAGAACAACAATAAAACCGAATGGTAGACTCGGTTTTGAACTGCAACGGCAATGCGTATGTATGTTTAAAACCGCAAAAATTGTTTCAATAAATTTCTTGGTTGTTGCAAACAACATTTTTGGTTACATTTAACGTTCATTTCAGGTTTATTTCAAAAAATAATATTAGTTTGTTTCAAACGTTTCAATGTTTGACTTGACAGATTTAATCAGTTTGTTTTAAACTAAAATCTGTTTAGATCAAACTATAAAGTTTGGTTGATATTACCTAAAAGATATCAACTGTCAAAACCAAACAACCAAGATTCTGGTTATTTCAAGCAAATATTTGTTGAATTGAAGTTAATTCCTAAAGCAAAAACAACCTAATATTTTAGTTAATTTCAAGCATCGCGGTTTGTCAAAGTAATCAAGTATATATTTACGCAAATTTCAATGTGAAAAGCTGGTTGAAGCAACCTAAAATATGGTTGTTTTTGCCATACATTTTTCTCCGTGCTAGAGCTTGCTAAGCCCAGTGCAAAAGGCTACAAAAACTTATCGTTTATCACTCAAACGTATATTTTTAAACCGGGGTATAACTGGGGGAAAACAAAAACAAACGTGTAAAATCAATGTAAAATCTAACAACAGCAACAAAAATTGCGCGTCGATGTGTGCGTACGATAAAACGTCAGCAAGCTCAATAAAGCTGAAAAACGAAATATTTTCTCGGGAAGTACAATACTTCACCCGGAAATTTGCCTCAGTGTAAATATTGTGAATTAAATTTCATCGCATGTTCGTTTTTTTAACGTTTCGCTGTCATTTCGTTCTTTCGTTCGCTTTTGCTTCGCATTCTCTCCAAAGGACTGTTGTTGCTTTGTCACCTTTCTTTTCTTTCTTTTCTCTTCACATTCTGCAGCAGCTGGATCGACATCGTGTTCGTTTCTGAAGCAGACGTTTTTCCTGGTAAATCCATAAGAAAATTGTACGAACAATGGCTTTTGGAGACGTTAAGACACCCAAGGGACTGGAAGAACTGAATAACTTCCTGGCCGATCACAGTTACATCGAGGGGTGAGTGTAAATTTGTTTAATGTTACGCAAATTAAACATTGAGGTTAGGCTCATTGTACCGATCCGATCAGATCACCGTCACCGATAGTAAATTATTGTTGACACGTACGAGCTTGAATGTGAAAAATGAAATTTTAATTCCTAATACCTGCTTCAAAACGTTGCAGTTTTTTCAAATTGGTTTAAATAACAATTTATAATCTCTCCTTTCGTAGGTATGTTCCATCGAAAGCCGATTTGTCAGTGTTCGATGCACTGGGAAAAGCTCCGGCAGGAAACAATGTCCATGCTCAGCGCTGGTACCGTCACATTGCTTCGTTCAGTGCCCAGGAGCGCGCTGCATGGGGTGGTCAGGCACTTCCGCAGGTCGCTGGTGCTAAGCCAACGGTGACTGCCGCAGCTCCAGCTGCTGCTGCAGCTGCCGCCGACGACGACGATGACGATGTCGACCTGTTCGGATCGGAAGATGAGGAAGAAACTGCCGAAGCAGCAAGGTTGAAGGAGGAACGTTTGGCCGCTTACAACGCGAAGAAATCCAAGAAACCGGCCCTGATCGCTAAGAGCTCCATCATTCTCGACGTAAAACCCTGGGACGATGAAACTGACATGGCAGTGATGGAATCGTCGGTGCGCAGTATCGAGATGGATGGTCTTCTGTGGGGAGCTGCCAAGCTGGTCCCAGTTGGATACGGTATCAAGAAGCTGCAGATCTGCTGCGTCATCGAGGATGATAAGGTTTCCGTGGACGAACTGCAGGAGAAGATCCAGGACTTCGAGGACTTTGTACAGTCGGTTGATATTGCCGCCTTCAATAAGATCTAAGTTTAAAATGGGCTTCGAAACAGTTTCGTTCGTTGATTTGCCGTAACAGCCAGTTGCAATTTTAAATTCTCCGTTTTTACTAACGCCAATAAAGACTCATTGTAACCTTATGTTCAGCTTCTATTTGTTAGTTTTGAAGTTGATCGTCTCGTGTTGTTTGAAACCTTGTTCAATGTCAAGCATTTCTATTGAAGCTTCAGAAAACCAATAAGTTCGTTGGTTCACACCTTCAATAGTGATGTTACATACAGGACAGTTCATTCTCCAGTCGCTGCGTGATTCGGAAGAATTCGAGAGTACCGATCCCGTAAAAACGTTGAAAGCGCCCAGTCCTGACGATATTCCGAACAAGGCACTCAAAGCGGCGATCCAAGCATATCCTGATATATTTAGAGAGACACTTCAGAGCTGCCTAGAAGTATGCGAATTTCGAGACAATCGGAAAATCCAAAGATTGGTACTGCTACCGAAGCCGGGGAAACCACCAGGTCGTACAGGTCAATTTACCTACTGGACACGTTAGGCAAATTACTAGAACGGGTAATCCTAAACAGGCTAACGCCTGTGGCGGAGATTGATGTCGAGCTGGCAAGGACGCAGTTTGGCTTATGTAAGGAGAAGTCTATGTAGACGCCCTTCAGTCCGTCATAGAGAGGGTCGAGATGCCTATGAGACAGAAGAGGCGTGGCAACAGGTATTGTGCCGATGTCAAAAACGCCTTTAATAGCGCTAGCTGGGCTGTAATCGCGCTAGCGCTGCATAGGAAGAGGGTACCGGACCCTCTGTGCAAGTTGTGAGCTACTTCGAGAACCGGACGCTAGTGTACGACACGGCTGATGGACGGACGGATGCACGGATTGTCGGTCCCACACTCTGGAATGCCATGTACGATGGGGTATTGAAGCTCGAGCTGGCCACTGGGGTCGAGATCACAGGCCTCGCCGATGATATCGTCCTAACCGTGGTAGACGAGTTTCTAGCAGAAGTGGAAATGCTGGCATCAGACGCCATAAGCTAAATAGAGGGCTGGATGGCTGGCGTCAATCTACGATTAGCCCACCATAAGACGGAAGCGGAGATGATAAGTAACCGCAAGGCGGCCTTAGAGACCAAAATTATCATTGGAAGACAAGTGATTGTCTCCAACCGTAGGGTGGAGTACCTAGGTGTTATGGCAGACAACTGGCTGAACTTTCCCAGCCACGTGAATTATGCTTGTGATAAAGCGTCAACAGCGGTTACTGCGCTGTCCAAGATTATCCTGAACGGCTATGGACCTGCCAGCAATAAGAGACGCCTAAGAGCCAACGTTACCATGTCAGTGCTGAGGTACGGCGCCCGGCTTTGGATAATAAGCGCAATCAGGCATGTCTGAACAAAGTGTTCAGGCTAATGGCATTGTGCGTAGCGTGCGGCTGTCGTATCATATCGTTGGATGCGATCGGGGTTATTGCAGTCATGATTCCCATATGCATAATTCTAGGTGAGGACATCGAGTGCCTTATGCAGAGAAACGTCAGGGACGCTCGGGACAGACTTAGGCTGGACTCTACTAGGCGGTGGTAGGCGAAATAGGACCGCGCTGAACACGGCAGGTGAACCCATAGGCTGATCCATAACATTTCGTCTTGGATCGGTAGAAGACATGGAGAGGTAAACTTTTTCCTTACCCAATTTTTATCAGGTCATGGATGTTTTAGGAAGTATCTACCTACGCGTGGACGGGTAGGGTCGCCCTTTTATTCCGTTTGTACGGAAGCCAAGGAAACGGTGGAGCATGTGATGTTGATACTTGCGGTCGTTGGAGAAGACACCAACGCCGACAGCATCGTGCAGAGAATGTGCGCGGAGCAGCCCAGAGGATTCACCATATCCTCAGTCGACTTTTTTCTACCGCAGTTGCCCGCCTTCTTGGCTGAGCTAGCAGCGGCAGCCACCGGCGGTCTAACTGGAGTGTTGGACTATGGTGGAGTCGACTTATTCTTAGGTAGTGCCCCCTTTTCGAGCTGTGCCCCCGATTTCGGCGGGGTTTGAATCTACATCACGGCATAGGTCCTGGAAATAGGATTTCTTGCTACGCCTAATCTCTTTGTTGAGCTCTAAGCTTAGCAACACGCACTTCGACATCCGCATCGCTTCGGGCCTTTTCGCGCTGTAGCATCTGGAGTAAAGGAGACCGATGGCCTCGTTCCACCAGTAGACAGAGCGGCGACCGTTCGTTGGCTTCCCGGTGCTAGGCTAGAGCCAGCAGCGTCAGCCACCTGCAACCCAACTGGCGAATTGGATTTCGGTGGAGACAACTTCTTGGATCTGCCCACGCTTCGGAGGGCTTCCCTTCTTGGGCAGTACTCCCTGATTTTGACAGGTCGTCCTTTTTGGGTCTGTCTCCCCGATTCCGGGGGGCTTCCCTTTTTCATCGAAAGGGACGAACGTTTCGAAGGGGAAGGCCCGAGGAGGTCTGGTTGAGCCTGGTCCCCGCTCTTCGACGCCAGAACCGATGAGTCCCTACTTCGTTCATGAGCGCCGTAGATAGAGTACCCGTCAGGACCCTAGAAGCTCGATCCACAGCATCGTACCAACCAAGGTACGTCACACTCTCTCCCTCTCTACAGCTACATGTATTCCTGTATTGGGCCCCAACAGTTCCAGTCGGCCGCACTGTTCAATTCAGGCATGATCGTATATAAATATAAGTATTAAAATGATGAGTAATTCTTGCTGAAACGGGGCCACTACTGACACGAAGTGTTGGTACTTTTGTGCTTAATTGGTTGATAATGCACAGTGGTCCAGCAGCGAAAATTAAGTGGAAAGTTTTTTGTGGTTCAAAATTACTCCCTACAATGTTCAGCAAAGTTGTTCAACTCTAAAAGACAATTAACGTGAAATCAACGGCTAAGTTCCAGTTTGGCTTGTAAACTTACTTACTTACTTTAGTGGCAACGGTCCGTTACCGATCCTGCGCCGAACGAATTATAGTCCTCCAGTACCGTCGGTCCTGGGCTGCCGTTCTCCAATCCCCACGAACACCAGCTGAACGTGCATCGTCTTCGACAGCACACACCCACCGGGTGCGGGGTCTGCCTCGGAGTCTACGGCCTCTTCCTGGTTCTCTGCTGAAAATAGTTTTGGCTACTCTTTCATCGGGCATTCTGGCCACGTGTCCAGCCCACCGCAGCCTGCCACATTGCACTACCTTCACTATATCAGCATATTTGTATACTTGGTACAGCTCGTGATTCATGCGTCTGCGCCACACTCCATTTTCCATTTTGCCACCAAGTATAGATCGCAGAATTTTACGCTCAAAAACCCCAAGCACTCGCCGATCAGCTTCCTTTAGCGTCCATGATTCGTGTCCGTAAAGGGCCACCGGGAGGATTAGTGTTCTGTAGAGCGCCAGTTTTGTGCGAATTTGCAAACTACGGGACTTCAGCTGGCTACGTAATCCGTAGAAAGCCCGATTCGCGGCTGCAACTCGTCGTTTCACTTCGCGGCTTACATCGTTGTCACATGTCACGAGTGTACCAAGGTATATAAATTCCTCCACTACTTCATATCGTTCCCCATCTAACTCCACCTCGGCACCAACACCACTTGAGCTCCCACGTTCCCTACCAGCAACCATGTACTTCGTTTTGGCGGTATTAATGGTAAGTCCCAATCTCGCTGCTTCCCTTTTAAAGGGCCTAAAGGCCTCTTCTACTGCTCTACGGTTGATTCCGATGATATCGACGTCATCCGCAAAACCAAGAAGCATGTGAGATTTCGTGATGATAGTTCCATTCCTTTCCACGTTTGCTCTTCGTAATGCACCTTCCAAGGCAATGTTGAATAGCAGGTTAGAGAGTGCGTCCCCTTGCTTCAGTCCATCCAACGTCACGAAAGCAGCTGAGGTCTCACCCGCTATTCTAACGCATGATTTGGATCCATCCAGCGTCGCACGAATCAGCGTAACTAGTTTCGTCGGAAAACCATGTTCTAGCATTATCTGCCACAGCTCATTTCGTTTAACTGAATCGTACGCCGCTTTAAAATCCACAAACAGATGGTGTGTCTGCAAGTTGTACTCCCGGAACTTGTCTAGCAACTGGCGCAGGGTAAACATCTGATCCGTCGTGGAGCGACCCTCACGAAAACCCGCTTGGTACTCGCCGACGAAGGACTCCGCTAACGGTCTCAGTCTGCAGAACAGGATACGGGAAAGCACCTTGTAGGCAGAATTGAGCAATGTAATTCCTCGATAGTTTTTACACTCCATTCGATGTCCCTTTTTGAAAATTGGGCAAATGAGGCCATCCAACCACTCCTCCGGCATTTGTTCTTCCTCCCAGATCCTGACAATGATCCGGTGGATTGCTTCGTACAGCCGCTCGCTCCCCGCTTTTAGAAGTTCAGCCGGGATACCGTCCTTCCCAGCAGCCTTACCGTTTTTCAGCTCACTGATTGCCTTCTTAACCTCCTCCTGTGTTGGTGGCTCCACAGCTTGACCATCACTTACAATTTCTATCCTGTCCCTGCTGATCTCCTCATTTACCTCTCCATTCAATAGTGTCTGGAAGTGCTCCTTCCATCTGGCTGCTACCGCCGTTTTGTCGGTAAGCAGGTTGCCAGCACTATCATTGCACATCACAGGCATGGCAAAATTCCTGCTTCTCATCGTTTTATAGAAACTCTGTGTGTCGTTGCTGGCGTATCGCTCCTCTGCGCCGGCAAGCACGTGCTCCTCGTACTCGCGTTTCTTTAGACGATGGATTCTTTTTTCCGCAGCTCTAGTCTCTCTGTATCTCTCTCTGTTTTGATGCGTTGCCGCAGTGAGCATGCGACTCCTGGCCTGGTTCTTTTCGTCTGTCACTCTCTGGCATTCGGCATCAAACCAGCTGTTACGCTGTCTTCCACGCGTCGTGCCTACCACCTCTCTCGCTGTTGTTTGGATGGCACCATGGATGTTCCTCCACAGCCCATTTATATCTTCTTCTTCTACCTGCTGTTCTGCGATTCGCTGGTCAAGCTTCCTGGCGTACTCCACTGCAACGCCGTCTGCCGTTAACCGCTGGATGTTGAAACGCAGCTGTAGTAGATAAGACATGAATTGGTATAAAGTCGATATAATTAAGTTGCAATATGAATAACCACAAATTAGAGTGTAGAATTAAACTGCTCGAAAAGTGTGCTGACAGCACGGTTCGAGTGGTCGCGCAATATCAGTGCGCTAAGTTCTGAGTCAGACTGAGATAGCGCGACATCGGAAAATGATTGATAGTTCGTCGAGTAAGCGAGCGAGAGATATGCGAACCGAAGAGAATCGAATACTCGGTCTCAAATACAAATAACGAGAGAGTCTGTTGATTATATTAGCCGACGTAACTCGTGTTTACAAGTTGCTCCTGAAGTCGAAGAGCAAAAAGCACGACATTGGCACGGTTGGTAGGATGCTGCACCTCGGTAAGTTAATATCAAATTGTGAAACCAAGACGGCGAAAACAAAGGGCATCCATAATGGGCGGCAAAGCCCAACAGAAGGTCCAATCTATTAGTGGACAATAGCAAATACGGAAATTCATTTATACGCAATAAGCAGGTGTATGAGAAAGAGCATAAAAAAAAAGAAAAATGGCGTCAAAAATATGATTGGGTTTTGTGTACAAATCTGGAAAAAAAAATTAAACAGCAAGCTAAAACAAGGAAAAAAAATATATAGAATGAATCAGCAAGAAAAAAATGATGCATTCAGCTGAGATAAAAAGAATTGTTGGTACGTATAGTAAAAAAAAAGGTAAATATGATTGGATATTGTGAAAAAAATGGAGGCAAAGAAAAAAGAGATGGCACGCAAAAAAAACAATGAATGAGCAAAAAAAGACGGTACAAAAAAAAATTGGTTGGTACGCATAGTGAAAAAAAAATGGTAAATACGATTGTATATTGTAAAAAATGGAGGCAAAGAAAACAAAACGATGGCATGCAGAACAAAAACAATGAATGAGCAAGCAAAAAAAAGATGGTACAAAAAAATGGTACGTATAAAAAAAAAATGTAAAGATGGTACAAACAAAATTGTTGGTACGTATAGTGAAAAAATGGTAAATACGATTGAATATTGTAAAAAAAAATGGAGGCAAAGAAAACAAAGAGATGGCATGCAAAAAACACAATGAATGAGCAAGCAGAAAAAAGATGGTACAAAAAAAATTTGTAGGCACGTATAGTAAAAAAAAAGAATAAGTGGCTAAACGGTGAGATGAAAAAAATGGCATTTAATAAAAAAAAATGAATAAACAACAAAACCAAATAAGTAACAAAAATTAAATTCAGTTGAAAAAAAGGTCAGAGATTGTTAATAAATGAAGGCATAGTAAAATGAATAAACAAGAAAAAAGTTGGCAATCAGTAAACAAAAAGGTAAAATGAATGAGCAAGGAAAAAAAGATGGCATTCAGTTCGCGGGTGCATATAGCAACAACCGCAGTTTGTTTCAAGATACGAAGCTGGTCTAGCAGCTCTCGAGTCTCGGCGCTGAGGGGCTTGCTAGATGGTGTCAGTGGGATCGTTGCGATGGACCCATAATTGTTCTGTACAAAAATTCGTGTGCATGTATAGCCAAAAAAAAAAGTTTAAATATGAAAAATAATGTGCAAGGAAAGACCACAAGTAAAGTGAAAAGGTCAGAAGAAATGACGTCTAGTGATTTCTATTTTGACAGTTATAACGGTTGTTAACATACAATTTGATACGTTCATGACATACGACTCGAAAGATCCGTATATGGAAAAGTGGAATTGAGATGACAATATGTTTGCACTTTCAATGCAATTTTGGAATAGGCTTAACCAATACAACGGTGGTTTCTTGGCAATCGGTTAGTTGTATTTGGCAAGGCAGTATCGTTCGTGTTTGGAACGTTTCTCAATTAGCAACGATTCACATGAAATGAAGAATACAGAGTTCAATATAGGGAACAGAAGGCTCGCATATACACAGAATATGATAATACTATTTCGCCATCTGTTACCTCAAAGGAAATACTATTAAATTACCCATAAATGTACAATGAATCTAGGGGTATACTGTTGATGGATGTTGCTTCCAAACGATGCCAATATTATAGTGATGTTAGGGTGATGACACATACACAAACTAATACAGCCTGAATTCGTTAATTGAGTCACGACTGCACGAAAAATCGAATTAACGAGCTCTCAATGAGCGAATCATTGCTGTACCTACCATCATCTTCCATAGAAGGTGTAATAAGCCTAGTAAGACACTTGACAGTGTGTCCAGTCTTTATATAGGTAGACTTCGCGTGAAGGCACGACAGGAATGCATTGAATCTGTGTCTTTTTCTGCTGCGAACGGATCATTTGTTCACTAAATTGATAGTTCGACAAATTTGGTAAATTAGTATCTATACCTATAAAGAAGGATTTCTGTCTGTCTGTCTGTCTGTCTGTCTGTCTGTCTGTCTGTCCTGTGTTCCTTATAGAATCAAAAACTACTGAACCAATCGGCGTGAAAATTTGCATGTAGAGGTTTTTGGGGCCAGGAAAGGTTTTAGTGATGGTTAGAGACCCCTCCCCCCACTAAGAGGGGGGGCTCCCATACAAATGAAAAACAAATTTCTGCATAACTCGAGAACTAATCAAGCAAATAGAACCAAATTTGGCATGTGGGTGTTTTCGGTGACAAGAATTTATTCTAGGGTAATTTGAGACCCCTCCCCTCTTTATAAGGGGAATTATAACTCCTCTCCCCTTTAAGAGGGGGGGTTTCCATACAAATTTCCTCATAACTCGAGAACTAATCAAGCAAATGGAACCAAATTTGGCATGTGAAAGTTTTCGAGGGCAAGAAAATTTTCCATGTTGAATTAGGACCCCTCCTCACTTTAAGAGGGGGGGCTCCTGTACAAATGAAATACCAATTTCCTCATAACTCGAGAACTAATCAAGCAAATGGAACCAAATTTGGCATGTGTGTGTTCTTGGAGACAAAATTTTTTTCTATGATGAATTGGGACCCCTCCCCACCTTAAGTAGCGGGGGGGGGGGGGCTCCTATACAAACGAAATACAAATTTCCTTATAACTCGAGAGCTAATCCAGCAAATGGAACCAAATTTGGCATGTAGGTGTTTTTGGAGGCAAGAATTTTTTCTATGATGAATAAGAACCTCTCCCCACTTTAGGAGGGGGGGCTCCTATACAAATGAAATACAAATTTCCTCATAACTCGAGAACTAATCAAGCAAATAGAACCAAATTTGGCATGTGGGTGTTTTCGGTGACAAGAATTTATTCTATGGTAAATTGAGACCCCTCCCTCTTTATAAGGGGAATTGTAACTCCTCTCCCCTTTAAGAGGGGGGGCTTCCATACAAATTTCCTCATAACTCGAGAACTAATCAAGCAAATGGAACCAAATTTGGCATGTGAGGGTTTTCGAGAGCAAGAAAATTTTCTATGGTGAATTAGGACCCCTCCCCACTTTAAGAGGAAAGGCTCCTGTACAAATGAAATACAAATTTCCTCATAACTCGAGAACTAATCAAGCGAATTGAACCAAATTTGGCATATGTGTGTTTTTGGAGACAATTTTTTTTTCAATGATGAATTGGGACCCCTCCCCACTTTAGGAGGGGGGGTCCTATACAAACGAAATACAAATTTCCTCATAACTCGAGAACTAATCCAGCAAATGGAACCAAATTTGGCGTGTAGGTGTTTTTGGAGGCAAGAATTTTTTCTGTGATGAATTAGGACCTCTTCCCACATTAGGAGGGGGGGCTCCCATACAAATGAAATACAAATTTCCCCATAACTCGAGAACTAATCAAGCAAATAGAACCAAATTCGGCATGTGGAGGTTTTTGGAGGCAAAAATATTTTCTACGGTGAATTAGGATCCTTCCACACTTCAAGAGGGGGGGCTTCTACACAAATGAAATACAAATTTCCTCATAATTCGAGAACTAATCAAGCAAATGGAACCATATATGGCATGTGGGTGTTTTTGGAGGCAACCATTTTTCCCATTATGAATTAGGACTTCTTACCTTTTTAGGAGGGGGGGGGGGCTCCCATTCAAACGAAATACAAATTTGCTCATAACTTTAGAACTAATCAAGCAAATGGAACCAAATTTGGCATGTGAGAGTTTTAGATGGCAGAATTTTTTTTCTGTGGTGTATTACGACCCCTTTCCCTTTTAAGAGGGTGGGCTCCCATACAAATGAAATACAAATTTCCTTATAATTTGAGTACTAATCAAGCAAATGGAACCAAATTTAGCATGTAGGAGATTTTTGAGGCTTGAATTTATTTTATGATAGTTAGAGACCTCTCACCCCTGTGGTAGGGGGATATGGACTCTCATACAAATAAAACAGAAATTTTTGCGAAACTCAAAAATTAATCGAACTCGAGAAATTCGAGACTCTTCCATAAAACATTAATCAATAACAAGACCACAAAAACTATCTATAGTAACACTAGATCATTCAGGACGAACCGGTCGCGAGTGTTGCCGGTGACCCGCCGTCGGAAGCGCCGCCCACTGGGGGGCTTGCAAAACTCGAGATAGTGACAAAGATCATCCGAGATTCATGATTTATGTACAACACAGGTTAATTTGTGGCAATACGAAGTTTGTCGGGTCAGCTAGTAATCAATATATATGAAGTAATTTGCGGTTTCGTCACCAACGAGAATGACATTTGCTGAGGATCGCTTATGTAGGAGTGAGAGGGGAGCAAAGAGTGGAGGAGAGGATCCGGGAGTTTGGAATTTGATGTTGTTGATATTACTCCTACTGCAAACAGCCTCAGCGAGGGCCTCAGCTAATGTCAAAAAATCTTTATATGTGTGCGTGGTGGAATACTTCATATAGAATGCCAGTGTCGCTGCAGTGCGCGTGGTAAACATCACACTTGTTCAGATAATGTATTTGCAGTATATATGCATATGTGTGTGTGCCTGAGATTCATCAAAAAGGAATCTCATTGTCAAACTTTGACAACCAGTTTAAAATTTCAAATATGGCTGCCAAGTAATGTGATTGGAAACTTCACTTGCTGCAAATTTCTGAAAAAATCGGTGCAAAAGGGCGCAGTTGTGGGATTCAATTCATCCGGACGAAAAGAAAAAGAACGTTTAAAAACATTTCACTGGCATGAAAACACAGCGATGAGCGCACTGATGACAACACCAACGAGCGCACAGATAAAGAACAGATAAATAACAATGAGCAACTTTGACAATGAAGTTCCCGATTCACAGACTTGATACAGATTGTTAGCATCATGTTTACCACAATGAGTCCTGTAGTAAAACAGCGACACTGGCATTCTATATATATTGATTCTACTGGTAAATTACGATTTACAAACCAAACGTCATGCTATCTTTGTGTAGTTTCGAGGTACCGTGATTCCTTTTCAAGAGCTGTTCATTTGAGCGCTTTTTCTTGGGAACTGGTTCTTTTGAACGGTTAGTGAGCCGTGTGCCCATTCCTGTTTAGTGCCCGAGTGAAATCGTTTACTTCGAATAATTTTGTTTGAATAAATTGGAAGGGATTCTCCCGTTATAAAAGTGCTATAGTTAATATTCTTTCCCGAGTTGAGTCAATACAAATAAATTTAATCTGAAACAGCAGTTATCTATTTTGCAGAGTGGAGAAGGGGGATAATGTAGTAGATAAGACATGAATTGGTATAAAGTCGATATAATTAAGTTGCAATATGAATAACCACAAATTAGAGTGTAGAATTAAACTGCTCGAAAAGTGTGCTGACAGCACGGTTCGAGTGGTCGCGCAATATCAGTGCGCTAAGTTCTGAGTCAGACTGAGATAGCGCGACATCGGAAAATGATTGATAGTTCGTCGAGTAAGCGAGCGAGAGATATGCGAACCGAAGAGAATCGAATACTCGGTCTCAAATACAAATAACGAGAGAGTCTGTTGATTATATTAGCCGACGTAACTCGTGTTTACAAGTTGCTCCTGAAGTCGAAGAGCAAAAAGCACGACAGCAGCGTCCTTTCAGTGCGAGCTTTCGCCGTGTTCGACAGCCTTGCGCGAATCTTACTCACTACGAGATAGTGGTCAGAGTCGATATTTGGTCCACGAAAAGACCGTACATCGATAACATCCGAAAAGTGTCGACCGTCAATCAAGACATGATCGATCTGAGAACTAGAGTCTCCATTTGGATGCCTCCAGGTTTGTTTCCGAATATTCAAACGTGGAAAGTAGGTGCTACAGATGGCCATCCCTCTGGCCGCGGCAAAATTTATGAGCCTCAGACCGTTATCATTGGTCGACAGATGCAGGCTATGTCTTCCAATAACTGGACGGAAGTATTCCTCCCTCCCGATCTGCGCGTTTGCATCTCCGATGATGATTTTCACGTCGTGTTTTGGGCACTCTCCATAGGTCCTCTCAAGCTTGTCGTAAAACTCGTCTTTAGCATCATCGGATTTATCATTTGTCGGTGCGTATAAGTTGATTAGGCTATAGTTGAAGAATTTGCCCTTAATCCTCAACACGCATATACGGTCATCTACGGGCCTCCACCGGATAACTCGTTGCTTTTGTTTTCCCAACACTACGAAACCGACTCCATGTTCAGCTTTCTTACCGCCACTGTAGTAGATGTGGTACTTAAAAGAAGTGCCTGCAATAGGGTCTACTGCACGGAACTCCCTTTCTCCGGAATTTGGCCACCGAACTTCCTGAATAGCAGCGATCTCCACTCCGAGTTGATGCAGCTATCGAGCAAGCAAGCCAGCCCGTGCCGGTTCATGGAGAGTTCGGACATTCCAGGTACCAAGTTTCCAATCGTTATCCCTTAATCGTTTCCTTGTCCCTTGCCGTGTCCTATACCGATTGTTCCGTCCTAAATTTCTTTGTTCGTTGTTCGTGGTAATTGAGTTTTCGGTATACTACCTCACCCGGGTCGCGATACCTACATCCCGCTGATGGGTCTGCCATCTTAGGTATAGCTTGCGGGATACAGCATTTCATATTCAGCCGCCCGTTACGAGACAGACGCTGTGTGAGCCGCCCCTCACCTGGAGAACAGGCGCTCTAGTTCGCACCTCCTAGCTTAGCTGCTTCAGTAAGTACGTGAAGCATTTCCGGGTAAGGCCATCGACCGTCATCATTTGACTTAGATCTGCGTGGAGGCGCCAGGTGGGAGCTTGAGAGAGCCAGAGCTATGTTTGACGCTCCTTCCAGGTAACTCTCTCCATTTCATACCCTTGGCTACTTGGCTTGTAAACACATAACACATAATAACTTTTTGTAGAAAAGAGATTGACGGATAATATCTTCGACAAAGTTGTAACTAAAGATTATATAAGTAACTTCGCCAAAGACATGGTAGTCGAATGTTTTATAGTTTCTATCTCACAGGGCGTTTTATATAAAGACCTCTCAAAAATTACTTTTTCGCTAATTACTTCAAATTTAATGGTTTTATTGCATCATAATGTTTTACAAAGTTGTTTCTCTTATCAAAAGACATATTTTTGTAGAACATTGTATGTTGAAAACTCATATGTATAACCGTGGACCCAGGGGCTCCTATACAAATGAAACACAAATTTGCTCAAGGCTCTAGAACTAATCAAGCAAATGGAACCAAATTTGGCGTGTGGGGTTTTTTTGGAAGCATGAATTGATGTTGAATTTATTTTATGATGCTTTGAGACCCCTCACCCCTGTGGTAGGAGGTTAATTCATTACCATTTCAACCTTTATGATGCACACAAGTGATTTTTAAAAGAAATTTCTATATCTAAGGTTGCAGGCATTGTACTTATGAACCCCCGTCCACGTATTTTCAAAGCCACCATTTGGCTTAAATGAAGAATTGAATCTGAATATTCCGCTCTTCTCTTTTAAACATTCACTTAAACAATGGCACTCACAGATTCTTATAAACATACATATGCCAGAAATGCAGTTTACATTAGTCTTTGATCTGATGATCTGATATAGTCCTACGTCATCCTTTCGTACAACCCTTAGGGCTGTATACCTTGTAGTTTTTGTTTCTCTTAAATAAATTAGTACTGTTTGTGTTTTCAAATCAACGTTATTCTGATATAAGCAGGTTGAAGTTTTCAAAAAGGTTCTATGCTTTATTCTTTTGCCTCTCTCGACATACCTACTTGTGATTAAAAAATGACATAAACAACTGAAATAATGATTTGCAATATTACGTTAACCAACAAAAACTTGTTTTGTTTTTATTATTGATTGAAAATTTTCTCAAAAAGACATTATTAATGGTAGAGATGAACCACATTTGCAAAGTAAAGAAAGTTGAAAGATTGATATTTATCCAAAACAGCTGGTGCAGATAGAAAACTGATGTTATAGGGTATGTTGCAGCTTTGTCGTAACTGCCTATTTCCGTGCTATCCAACACAAATTATTAAAAATATCAACATTTTCATGACACACAATGCAAAACTAGTTATTCCCTAAAATTTTAGTTTGTTGTCTTTCATACGCAATCAATCAAAGTGAGCTGTGATCTATTTAAATGCTTTTTTTCATTAAAGAATTCCTAGCAGCCGAATTTCCTACGCTTTTTCGTGCGACGAAGCATAAGCATAAGCATAAGTATAGACCTACGCTTTTTCGTGCGACGAAGAAGAAAAAGTCAACTAATCGTCTCAATTTCCGTCATTCATGAAATGAAAATAACTCACGCAACACATTGTCGTTATTCTGCAGCTGGGAAACTTGCATAACCAGCAAAAATTTATTGCAGAATAACATTTGTCATGCTGCCCTACATAAATACATGCGCGCTCATTTCGTAAACATTGTTGTGATTCTTAGTTCGGACGATGAAAAATTTTAATGGACGGATTTTAAAACGGTACGACGAATTTAAGAACTAAAGTCAGTTGCGTAATTTTAATAAAATGCTTATAATAATCGCTTTTTAGTGAAATTAAAGTGCACGGATCGGAAGGTAAGTGTGTTTGAGTCCAATCAGCACAGGAACTTTTAGATTATTCGCTACATCCATCCAAGAAATGATAAAATTTTAAGTTGCTTTCCTTACTACGACGGAAATTAGAAATAAACCCTATCTCTAATTCGAAGACTATTTTACGTGACAATCAGAAGAAATTACGTCGTTGTACGACGAATTTCATTTTTACTATTGACTTGGCTCTAATCGTCTTCATGAAGATATTAGAAAATGCTGCATAGTGGAAAAAGGCCAACCATGGAATAATTAAACGGAAATTACTCGAGTTAGAGAAAAAACCAGTTTTTAATTTTCACATATGTTTGAAATAAAATTTCAAGCTTTCAGAAACGGCCAAGTTTGATTTTTTCCGTTTGCGCCTTTTTGAGATATTCTGTTCTGAAAAAGACTAAAAAACATGTCTTTTGATGAGAAAAACAACTTTGTAGAACATTATGATGCAATAAAACCATTAAATTTGAAGTAATTAGCGAAAAAGTGATTTTTGAGAGGTCTTTATATAAAACGCCCTGTTAGATAGAAAATATAAAACATACGCCTACTATCTCTTTGGCAAAGTTACTTATATAATCACAACTTTGTCGAAGATATTATCCTTCTATCTCTTTTCTTCAAAAAACTATTATGTGTTATGTGTTTACAAGCCAAACTGTAACTTAACAGTCGATTTCACATTAGTTGTCTTTCAGTGTTGAAGAAATTTGCTGAACATTGCAGGGAGCTTTTATGAATCGCTAAGCCGCAAAAGTAAATTTCCACTTAGTTTTCGTTTCTGGACCACTGTGCAATGGTTAAAAAATGAGAATTACACTTTTAATACCTCGAAATAGTGGACCTCTCGTTCGCCAACGGGCCTACCAGTTTCAAAAAAAGTTGAATTTTGAGCAAACCTTGAGATCTATATCATGTGATATTTCATAAATTTACCGTGAAACAACTAACAAATGGCCCGGTTCAGTAAAGAAGAAGAACAGGGCTTTCAAATGGAGTAAAAAAAATTTTGGCGGCCATCTTGGATTTGTTCGCTATATTGGATTTTACCAAGAAATCGCCGTTTTCACCATGAGCTCCCCAGCCGATTTTTATTCTAAGACCATTGGAAAGCTGAGAAACAATGCTACAAGAATCATACATAAAATTAGGTGTGCAATGGCATTAACTAAACAAAACAATTAATTTTCTGTAGCAAGATATTCCATTATATGAGATTATATTACATTATATTACATTATATTACATGTGCCACTACACATGTAGTTTGATGAATGTTTCTTATAGCATTTTTTTCTCAGCTTTCCAATGGCGGTCTCAAAATTAAAATCGGTTGGGGTGATCATGACGAAAACGGCGATTTTTTGATAAAATCCAACATGGCGGCCAAATCCAAGAAGGCCGTCGATTTTTTTCACTTCGTTTATAAACCCTATCTCTTCTCTTTACAAAACCGTGTCGTTTGTAGTTTGGTTCATAGCAAATTTTGGAAATATCACAATGATTATATGGAAATTGTTAACCTTGCTAGAAATAACTAGTTGTTTTATTCAGCTAATGCCATTGCACACCTAATTTTATGAATGTTTTTTGTAGAATTTTTTCTCAACTTTCCAATGGTGGTCTTAAAATGAAAATCGGTTGGGACACTGTGATTTTTTGATAAAATCCAATATGGCGAACAAATCCAAGATGGCAGCCAAAATTTTTTTACTCCATTTGAAAGCCCTTTCCTTCTTCTTTACAGAACCGGGTCATTTGCTAGTTGTTTCATGGCAAATTTATGGAATACAACATGATATAGATCTCAAGGTTTGTTCAAAATTTAACTTTTTTTGAACCGGTAAAGCCCCTTGGCGAACGAGGGGTTCACTATTTCGAGGTATCAAAAGTGTAGTTCTTATTTTTTAACAATTTTTAACCAATTAAGCACAAAAGTTCCAATTTTTGAAGACCTCGTGTCAGTAGTGGCCCCGTTCCAGCGGCAATTACACTGATTTACTTTTTTCTCTACTGAGCCCTATATCTGTCTTGCATGTGTATATTTGGTGTTTTGTTCGCTTGATAGTCCGAGGTAAGTTTCTGGGAAATGAGTCTCCTTCAGCACATTCATTGGTGGGTAGCCGACCCTGTAACCAAGAGTCCGACTGAGCTAGTCGTCAGTTACAGGCAATGTCTTAAAAAGGCATGCCAGTTAAGCAAGTTTTTTAAATGTTATACCCAACAGACATTTTTTTTACCCAACAAGAATATTTGTTGGGTATCAGCACAGTGTAAATAACTGCAAAATTTTTTAAAATATTTAGTCTCTAAATATAATATTTCGAACTATCGCACCGTGCACCACATTACCCTACAGAATAAAACGATTAGCCACCCACCACCCACTTTTCTCACAGCTCACCGGTCGCTGCTCGGTATATGTCTGCTATGGAGGTGTGCTCCCACACGCACACAGGCACAACCACCCAACGAAAGCTCGCCCGCGTTCTCGTGTTCTCATCGACCGTCGCGAACTCTCGCACCGCCAAAACATGCTCTCTCAGAACCTCTCGTGCAAGCTCTCGTCGTGCCATCCCCGCACGTGTCAAATCACACGCGCGTAGATTGCGCAGAGTGAACACGCGTTCGCTCTGTCACCGTGATGCCTAGGTGCCACTCTCCGGTTTTATGAATGGCAACTACAAACGTTTGTGTAACGAGCCAGAGAGAGAGCGTCTAGCTTTTCCACCCACTGAGATGAGGTGGAAAACTACGGAGCGGAGTGAATGCAGCAGCGGAGAGCGTTGGATGACGGGCGTCCTACAGCTCGAATCAAAACAATAATAAAAAACAAATCGTCACCGGAGCTTCTTGAGGGTGGTGGGTGAGACAGGGCGCGGAGCCAGTGTTGTTCAGTTCAGCTTCGCTGCTGGCTGTATAGTAAAAGCACTAAATGCGATGCCAAACGAGAGGAAACCGATCCGGGAGAACTACGGAGAGCAATGGAGATTGCCTGGTTCGGGATTGTCTGCTTGTGGTGGGTGCTGCTGCTGCTGGTCGCTGGTGGCTGGTGCCGTTCGTTGAAGAAAATATCGGACGCTCGGGTCTGCTCCAGTCAGTTGTCGTTTGGCGTGCGGTCGGTTCGGTTCCGTAGTTTTGCGTTAGTGTAACGGTAAAACTAGTGCTTGTTATCAGTAAATTGATAGTTTTTTTGCTTCTCCTAGTGGAACTAGGGAACTCTATCCATTCGTTGGAGTGGAGTTAAAAATTTGAAGCTGAAAAAGTAAAATAATGTGAATCCTGGCGGAGAAACTGTTGACACAGGCAAAGAAAAATACTGATAATATCAAAATTCATACGGTTTTGGTTAAAATTTTACCTTCATTGGTAGCTGCATTGGTAAACATTGGTGAGTTTTGTGATTCGCAGTACCAAATTCAAAGCCATTTCGATCGGGATTAAAAATCGTCTGCCAGCTTTCGAAGCACCTTCCACAAGTTTTGGCAGTGCCTGTAACCCATGGAAAGGAAGTAGAAAATCGATTAAGAGTGTTTCGGTCGGGTGGACGGTTTATCTGTGTAAGTGTAATCGTGAAAAGGCGGAAAACGCCAGGCTATCCGAGCAGTAATTTCAGACAGCTTGAATTGAAATACAATAAATTTTTGCAATTGAATTCAGGCCGTCTACCTTTACGGGGCCAGGTGAATTATAATCAGTTTGGGACTGCACAGAAAACGCACAATTAGAAGAACCCAGCCAGCGGGCCAGCGATCGATGTGTGCTGTTGGATGAGAAAATTGTGGGTGAATGAGTGTGAGGTGGTGTCCTGTAGGTGAGAAAAAAGCTCTAACCGGTGAGTGCCGCAGGAGCTGTCGGAAAGTGTCTAAATTTTTTGAAATATTCCAACCTGAAAACTCTCAGGTAACAAGTTTTAAAGCCGATTAAAATTTCAGTAAAGTGTACAAATTTACTGGAAGTAAATCATTTGCGATAAGTTGCAATACAGGCCAGTCCATCATTCGTGAGAACTAGCATCCGATTTTTCTCTCTCCCATGTGTAAAAGACCACTGACTGCCAGACGAGTGAGTCAGTAGTGAATGATGTTTTGACTTCCTCTCGGTCCGTGCCAAGTGAAGAACGGTGCTGGTTGGCCGATGCGATGCAAAAACGACGGTGCTGCTAAGCTGCGTCGTTGTGTGCGACGACAATGACGACGATGAAAAGCTCAGTTTGGCTTGGCTCCTGTTGACGGGTACTGGAAGTGGCAGAATAAAAAAAATAAAACGAGCAATATCAGCGGCATTGTTGTGAATAATAAACGTTACAAATCTCACTCTAATTACTCACTCCTTTTCCACCATCATCGTTCCGACTCGGCAGTGACGAACGGGTTGAGCAGGACGCCCTCCTGTCCGTGAGGGTGCGTTTGAGTGTGTGTGTGTGGGTTTTGGTGTGAAGGCGCAAATAAATGTCTATTGTTGTACCGTGTAGCGACGGCCAATTGTGTAGTGTATTTTTGCTTTCGCTTCGGAGCTATCATTCATGATTGTAGCCGGAAGTTCGTGATCGCGCCAGTAGCCAGTGTGTGACAAATTACCTGTTTCAGGCGGACGTATAATTGGCGCTTTTTGGAAGAGGATAACTAAATAGAGGCAAAATTGAGAGGAAAATAGTTTAATTGTGATTGGAAGGGGAGGCAATTACCTGTCTGCAGATGAATAAAAATTTGCGTTGGCGAATGCAAAAAAATTATAAAGCAGTGTGTGACGGAAGTGAATAATAACAGGTTCAAGCTGGTGATTCAGGAAATCAGACCAAAAACAGATACACTGAAGCTTCTTTTCCCATCGGATTTTGATTGAAAGGTAAGTGTAAATTGAAATTTTACTTCATTTTCGGTGGTCAATTGCGTTGATATTTACGCATATATATTACAAAATATTTAAGAAGAGATTCAGTTTGGACTGTGGTGATTGGAAATGTAATACACAAATAAAAATTTCGACCTATAATATTCTAAACCGACTCTAAACAAGCGTCTTTTGACATTTCAAGAGTTCATTTATCGTGGAGGTGACCTTTTTAAAAATCTCTCCGAAAGCGCGCTCAGAGTGGTCTTTCAAACACCGCTTGATCTTAGTACCGTGCTCGAGGGCTCATGGCAAGCCTGACTTTGTTAGACGTAACCTATTTTTCCCCTGAACATACTTCATTATGTCCTATTCTAACAGCATGTAGTTGTATGACCCAAAGACAGCCAATGCAATGGTTGACTATCAAGCTTCCGGGGAACTCTTTGGAATCCGTGATTCAACCAACTCCAAACTACAACAGGTTCTTCACGGTTAGACCAACATCGCTAACGACATCTTCAATCTGCACTACGTAAATAGCGTACAAACAGCAATCACATTTGTTTGTAAGAGGTACGAAATAGTAACATGAAGCTCTTTTGGGTGTCTTTAGAAGGGTGAATTTTGGAGCTCAACACAGGCAATTTGCTCCTGTGGCGTATCTGGTCCCTTTTTTGGTACTTTAAAAAGAAGGTAGGGATTAACACTGGTAAAAATATCTGACATATACATTTTCAAAACAGGTGGCTAAAATGCGCTTTTACTATCCCATAAACAGAGTAAAACCTATTCGAAAAAAAACTATATTTTTGAAACAGCCTATACTTAAACCCTTCATTCCTTCTGTACGCATTGGCATTTTGCATCTCTCTCTCTGAGAGTGTGTCCAAGTCAAGAAGATGGCCTAAAGTGCCAGATTATTACAACGTAAAGTTTGTACTGGTTTGAGAGTTCCTGAGCTGCCTAAGAAACCAAACCAGATTACAGTTTTCCAATAGCAAACAACTTTGGCACAGTAAAAATATTTTAGGCAGTCAATTTCCTCAAAGTTTTGCTCAATCTTAGAGATGAATTCAAGTTGGTAATTAACTCATGTTTGTTAAGTGTCCTACAAGACGCCAACTTTAGTACCTAACTAAATTAAGCATTGTTAAAAAACAAGGAGGAGGTCTAGATTTATCAATAACCACTGATGACAGAATAAATCTGAGTTGAGACAGTTTTCGCAGTGATACTGCAATGTTAAATCGATCGAACGCCGTTTTTAAGACAGCATAAATTACGAAATACATTGCGAAATACATATCAAATTGCATTCTAACTCATACACTCCTTATGTTCATTTCGTACAATTGCTGCAAAAAGACCGTGGTAATTCCTCACATCATGATGGTCGCCAGATTTATATGTCGCAAACGTAAACGACCTGTTTACATATATCTGGGA
This sequence comes from Sabethes cyaneus, assembly GCF_943734655.1. Taxonomy (NCBI): domain Eukaryota; kingdom Metazoa; phylum Arthropoda; class Insecta; order Diptera; family Culicidae; genus Sabethes; species Sabethes cyaneus. Next base: position 33,017,877 of record NC_071354.1, on the reverse strand, counting down.
ATTACGTCACAGAAAATAAAAGAAGATATTACAACGAAGCCAACCTGACATGATAGAAGACGTATGGCATGGTAGTGCAGCAGTTGATTTGATTTGGTTTGAAGCACAAAAAAATCTGGTATCTGATGGGATAACTTTGAATATTTCTTCGAAAAAATTTGCATATTTTTCAAAAAAAAAGGAAGATTTTGCAGCAAATAAGAATTTTTAGACCATAATTTTAATGTACCTACAACTTTGCTTTTACGACAACTGCAGCTTTTACCCTTTAAAGGGTAAGACTATCTGGAGACGGTATTCGCTTTTGAAGCTTCAGAGCCACAATCGAAAACTTTGATTGAACCATCAGCATTGAATTCCGAAGCCAGCTAGCAGTTGGCATTCATGACTTTTCTGGTCATCATTCAAATTCGATTCGAGCGAACAGTGGTACAACGACAATGACGTTCCTGTGGTTTCCAAATGTTCCTCGGAGCAAAGGCCGGGTGAGTACATATCTACTGGTCGACTGTGAAGGGTAAACTGAAGAAGAAGAACAAGAAGAAGAAGAAGAAGGATGAAACTGCATACGAAAAGGAATTCAAGCGAAAATAAAATTTGATTGTCGAACAATTGGGCAAACAATTGGTATAAAGGAGGATGGCCCGCATTCGGGGAAAAGTTCGAACGATGAGCTATGAGAAGGACCAATGGCTGAAACAATGATCTAACAATAATTTTACAAGATTTTACTGGTTTCGTCTGTGAATAGTATTTGGTTTAGATATATTTTTTAGTAAGATTTCGTGACTTACGGTGCCAAATGCTTTTCTAACGATTTTTCTTTGATCAGTTTCATATACAGTAAACTCTCGGAAAAGTTAATCGATTGGGGAATGGGTCGATTAACTTTTCCGAAATATTAACTTTTCCGAGTAGTCCTAAAAATCATTGAAAATGATAAATACAAAAGCGAAAAATGCACTCCGGGATATAGGATACACATTTTTATATATTTTGAAATAGTAATGAAAAGAAATATGTATCAAGATCTTTATGAAATAATATTTAGTTCCTTTCAGTAAGTTTAAAATAGTCGGTTACACTAGTTTACTTTCGTTTTTTTTTTCGTATAGTGTGCGACTACGTTTTGATAGTGTTCGCGTTTATTTTTAGTTTCTTGCTGTTCCTTCTTTTGCATTTAAAATTCAATCTGAGTTTGCGCTTTTCCAGTATGTTATCAATAATCCTGAAGTAACTATGTGTAACTAGCAAATAGTTCAACACGCTATTGTTGCAATTATCCGGTACAAGAGTTTAATTTAATCCCAGTTATGATGCGACTCTGTATGACTTTGTATGACTGTGGAAAGGCGACAATAAACCGAAAAATGAGAAATAAAGATAGAAGGTAAACACACGTGTGTGTACGAACGCTTGGACAACCAATAAATCAAAACTCTCAGAAAAGTTAAGGTAAAAATTACCTTTTTAAAGCGTTGCATGAGAGCTGATATTCGCTTAACTTTTCTGAACAATTAACTTTTTAGAGAGTTAACTTTTCCGAGAGTCTACTGTATCAACTTATCGAATTGCTCTATAATAGCCAGACACGAATGCACCGAAAGGTGTAGTGTCTTTAATAAACAAACAAACAAACAAACAAACATTCTATAATAGCAGTTGATGTTTCGTAACCTTCCCAGAAGCAAAACTATTATTTTGTCCAGAACATGGAGATACTTAGACAGGTTACAAGTATTACCCGATAGGACGATAGTTATAGATGTTACCTTACAAGTACTACTCGATTCGAACACTGGGATAACTCTTGCAATTTCAAGATATTAGGATAAATTCACGATTCTATTATTCTTTTGAAAATACTTGCGATAATGTCTGATAACCGTGCTGCGTTAGATTCATCCAGTCTGCTAGTAAATTATCATGCCTTCTACTTTTTCTAACATCAAGTTAATTTTCCTTTTTATTTGTTGCTTTCGAGTTGTAATTTTGGCTTTTAGGTTGGGTTTTTTAACTTCTGTATTCTGGTGGAGGGAGGGGGCACGTTGGGCCCCTCTGTTTTTGGTACCAGTGGGGTTCTTCAAGAGAAGGGATTTCACTGCACAGCCGAGCAGCATCCTAGCGACGTGGCCGGCCCTTAGTAGTCTCCCAACTTTCGTCAGGTGTACGATGGGCATCTGTGGGTAGATTATACCCCTAGGCCACTCTCCGCTATCTGTTTGTACTCTGCCAAAAATAGTCCGTTTCGTTCAAATACGACAAGTGCACGTATGTTTTCCGTAAGTAAAGTTAATGTCTCAAGTCCGTAGAGTACTAAAACCGGTCTGATTAGCGTTTTGTACATTGTCAGGTTTGTGCGGCCATTGTCTGTGGAAGGCAAACGTTATTTTCTTTGGAGGCTCTTCTTCCTTATATTTGGTTTTCGATGCATAGATTTGTAACCCAATCCTCCTAGCATCCGTTTTTAGTCTGGTGTAGATTTCCTCCGCGTCCTCCCAAGGTTTCTAGTAATGATGTCGAGGTCGTCTGCGAAGGCTAGGAGTTGGTTACTCTTGCTGTAAATCGTTCCTCTCGTTTCGATGCTCGGTCATGGGGTCGGTCACCTTCAATCAGAGCCTGACAACGTCACCTTGAATTACATAGCGTCGCTCAACAATAAAGCAGGGAAGCTTCGATTTCAACAGAAACAGCACCGCTTCGCTTTCAAACTGGCTTCAATCAGCGTCAGTGAAACGGGTTTCACTTCATCATGACTATCGGTTTCAACTTTTCATTTGTACTTTTCTATCAAATATTCAGAAGATGGCCAGCAACTTTGAATGCAAATGAATTGAATTTGAGTAATATTTTCTATAATGCAACACATATTATAGTTAACCTAGTCAATGTCGACAAAGCGTGCCTGACTTTCTGTCGTCGTCAATTGAAACAGCCACCAACTTCTACTGAAGCTTGTTTGAAAAGTTCTGTTCAACTAATGAAGCAAGTCACTTCATGTATGAAGCGAAGGTAAGAGAAAGTCAGTTTC